>NC_012875.2:6017878-6317878 GCF_000003195.3 Sorghum bicolor
AGTGCCTTTCTTGAGAATGTAGCATTTGCAACCAAACACTCTAAAGTATGCAATATTGGGCTTTCTTCCATTCAATAGCTCATATGGTGTCTTCCCAAGCTTCCCATGGCAATAGAGACGATTGCTACAATACCAAGCCGTGTTGATAGCTTCACTCCAAAATGAATGGCTAACACTGTATTCACTAAGCATTGATCTAGCCATATCAATCAAGGTTCTATTCTTCCTTTCAACAACACCATTGGATTGAGGAGTGTATGTTGGAGAGAATTGATGTCCAATGCCAAGATCATCACACAATTTCTCAATTCTTGTGTTCTTGAATTCACTACCGTTGTCACTTCTAATCTTCTTGATAGTAGTTTCAAACTCATTTTGCACCCTCTTGACAAAAGACTTGAATAGATCACAAACATCACTCTTGTCATAGAGGAAGAACACCCAAGTGTATCTAGTGTAGTCATCTACTATCACAAATCCATACTTATTGCCACCAATGCTAGTGTATGTAGTTGTCCCAAATAAATCCATGTGCAATAGCTCAAATGCTTTTGATGTGCTCATCTCACTTTTCTTAAAATGTGCATTTCCAACTTGCTTTCCGGCTTGACAAGCACTACATGGTTTATCCTTCTCAAAGGTGACATCCTTCAAGCCTCTAACTAAGTCATGCCTCAAAAGTTTGTTCAATTGTTTCATTCCAACATGACCAAGCCTTCTATGCTACAACCAACCCAAACTTGATTTACTAATTAGGCAAGATGTCAATTGAGTGTCACTATCATTGAAATCAACCAAGTATAAGCTACCATGCCTAAATCCTTTGAATATCAAGTTTGATCCATCAACACTAACGACCTCAACATCATCACCATCAAAGATGCACTTCAAACGAAGGTCACAAAGTTGTGCAATTGACAAGAGATTGAAATCAAGGCTTTCAATTAGCAACACATTTGATATGCTCATGACATTTGAGATAGCAATTTTACCAAGCCCTTTGAACTTGCCTTTCTTGTTGTTGCCGAAAGTGATAGAATCAAAGCCACCATTTTGATTTGTATCAATTGATTTGAACATACAAGACTCCCCGGTCATATGTTGAGTGCACCCACTATCAAGAACCCAATGCCTTCCTCCAGCCTTGTAATTGGCCTACAAGAAAAGATCAATTCCTTTTAGGTACCCAAACTTGATTGGGTCCTCCAAGGTTAGCAACTAAGCTCTTTGGTACCCAAATGGCTTTCTTCTTTGAGCCCATCCATGGTGCACCAATAAACTTAGCATGAACACCTTTTGTATCCTTGGTAAGCACATAGAAAGAATTAAGCTTTATTGAGGATACATTAACTTTGGATTTCTTGTTCATGCATTATTGCTCTAAGTGACCAAATTGCTTGCAAGCTTTGCAATACCGGCCATTGTTCTTCACAAAATGTGTCTTGTGAGGAGCATAGGCGGCCTTGCCTTTCTTGGGGTTATAGCCCAATCCCTCTTTATAGAGAGAAGCTCTTTGGCTACCTAAGCACATAAGCAAGCGGCCCTCACCACCATAAGCCTTGGCTAAGGTGTGATTGAGCTCTTTCACCTCCTTCTTGAGAATTTCATTCTCAACTTTTAGTGTGGTCTCACATGTGAAACCATCACCACTAGATGAGGATGATGTAGATGTGCTACATGAAGGGTTAGCAGAAGCAATAACAATAGGCTTACTCAAGATATCACATGTTATGCCTATGTTGCAAGTTTGAGCTTTTTCAATTTTAGTTGGCTCATTTTCACATTTGTTAACTAGAGATAAATGAGCTTCTTCAAGCTTAGTGTGAGCCTTTTGAAGCTTCTTATGGTCTTCCTTTAGACTATCATAGGATGCTCTAAGCTCATCAAGTTCTTGCTCAAGGGTTTTCTTATCCTTAAGCAAGGCCTTGCACTCCTTTCTAGTTTCTTTATAGTGATGAGTGCAATCTTCTAGCATAGTGATTAGTTCATCTTTGGTTAGTTCATCATCATCACTATCACTATCACTAGCATGGTCACTCTCATCATTGGATGATACCTTAGTGGCCTTAGCCATGAAGCATGATGGAGTGTCGAAGATGGAGTTCTTTATGCTCTCATCATCACTTGAGGAGTCATCACTATCCCAAGTTGCAACATGGGCATCACCCTTCTTCTTGTTTGAGCCTTCCTTCTTTTCTTGCTTCTTCTTTTGCTTCTCTTTTTCCTTCTTGATAGCATCTTCATCATCACTATCATAAGGACACTTGGCGATGAGATGATCCTTGCTATGGCATCTAAAGCACCTCATGGAATGGTCATTCTTCTTGGAGGAGCTCTTCTTCCTTCTTGCCCGATAGCCCTTCTTCTTCATAAACTTGCCAAATCTCTTGACAAGAAGAGCCATCTCCTCATCTTCATCACTATCACAAGAGCTTGTTTCTTCTTCACTTGATGATTCTTGCTTGGCTTTGCCCTTGGATGTGGAGGCTTTGGATGCCACACTCTTCTTCTTCTCATCATCCTTCTTCTCACCATCCTTCTTCTTTTTCTTGATCAACTCATCCTTCTCATCATCTTCTCTATAAGCATCATCGGTCATCACCTCTTGGAAGACTTGTTGTGGAGTCGATTCACTAAGAGTTGTCTTGACTAGCACGGTGATCAATGTGTCAAATCTCTTGGGCAAGCTTCTCAAGAACTTCATAGAGAATTGACTATCTTTCACCTCTTCCCCAAGTGCCTTGAGCTCATTCACTATGACTTGCAACCGATGAAACATCTCCAGCACACTTTCATCTTCTTGCATCTTGATGCTTGAGAACTTTTCTTGGAGGATGTAAGCCTTGGCAGTCTTGGTTCTCTTGGTGCCCTCAAATGTTTCTTCTAGCTTTGCCCACGCATCATGAGCAACCTCAATGTTCTTGATTTGCTCAAAGGTCTTGTCGTCAAGAGCTTCATGAAGAGCACTTATTGCAATATCATTGCATTGAAGCTTCTTCTCTTCAACCGGTGTTGGTGCATTCTCATTTGCAACCTCAAACTTTGTTTCAGTCACCTTCCAAACTTCTCTATTGATCAACTTAAGATGTGCGGTCATCTTGACCTTCCAATATGCTTAATTGGTGCCATCAAAGTAAGGTGCCTTCTTGGTGTTGTTGATATGCAAACTAAGAGCCATTTCTTCACCGAAGGTTGTTAAGCCTCAAATAAACAGTGCCTCGGCTCTGATACCACTTGAAAGATCCAAATGGCTAGAGGGGGGGTGAATAGCCTATTTAAATTTTCTAAAAACTACAACCAGACAAGTTGATTAGTAAAACAATTGGCGAAGCTATTCTAGCACTAGCACAACTAAACTATGCAAGCCACCTACACAAGTCTAGCAAGAAAGCTAAACACTAAGATGCTACAAGAAAGCACAACTAGAGGAAAGCTACACTCCTAAACAAGATAGCTAAGCTAAACAAACTACACAATTAGCAAGGTATGCACATAAGTAAAGGAGAGGGGAGTGATTGTTATACCATGCTGTAGAGTAGATATATAGCCAATCAATCAATCACAAGTACAAGAGAATCCTTGGCAAGAGATGACACAAGATTTTTTACCGAGGTTCACTTGCTTTCCGGCAAGCTAGTCCTCGTTGTGGCGATACACCCACTTGATGGATCGCGAGCTAATTGGCAATCCAAAGCCAAACCCTCCCTCGGCGACACACGGTGGCAGTCCCTCCCTAGGCTCGCGGGCCCCTCTTCTCCAGGCTCGTGTGGGTGGTGGCGGCTCGATGGCGATAGATCTAGGGCGGACGCGCGTCCCCAACGCTGGATTCAGGGCATGCTCGCTCCACAACGGCAGATCTAGGGTGAAGGAGATGGATCCACCTCCTCCGCGTGCTGGTGTCGAGCCCTCCTCCTTTCCCTCCACGGCTCCAACACGACGTGAATCTGGCAGGGAGGTGCGCTCCGGCGGGTGGATCTGGTGGGGAGGTGCCTCGCCGCGATGGCTGGTGGTTGGGCTGGAACCGAGCTCATCGGTGGGCTCAGAAATGGGCTTAGCGGTGGGCTCTGTTTTTTATTTATTTTTAATTTATTAATCGAGGTGGACGGGACAACCGCCTCGGTTAATGCTTGATTTACTGTGACCTTTTATTGGAGACATTTTGTTTGCCCGCCTCCTAAAATCCAAAATGCCTGTCTCTATAAAAAAATAATGTAGTAGTGGTTCTAACTTGCAAATCACCTGTTTCGGTCCTCAAACTTATTCAGTTGTGTCATCTAAGTCCCTAAAGGTTGTAAATACTATAAACTTAAAAATTCAATCTCTACAACTAAAAATTACGAAGAGAACCTGTCTTACCACACCCGTGGTGAAGCCACGGCTCCCGTCCTCTTGGGTGGTCTTTTTACTCCGCCCAGCCTATCTCTGCACTATAGGCAACGAACAAAAAAGATCACAGCGTGCATGGATGACACGCTATCCTATTAACACAGGCCCCACTCACCACACATGCAAAAATATTTTTAACGAATTAAAGAAAGTCATAACTCCTAAACCAGAGATCTAAATTAAATTCCGATTGCACCATTAAATTTTTTATAATAAATCATTCAAAACAAGATCACACATGGATATATTTAGATAAAATTTATTAATGAATATTTTGTCTTTGAAAGAAAATGTTATCGATTTAGAAGAATAGTATTTTGATTTTAGGTTTATGAAACTAGTATTACAATATACATAAAAATAAATAAATACATGACATAGATAAAAAAAATAATAATAATAAAATCTAGAGAAAAAAGCATAAGGAAAAAAATAAAACAAATAATGGAGAAAAATAAAAAAATATCAAAGGGTTACTTTTTAAATATCGTAAATATATTTATAGAACATTAATATCACTAAATACATCATAGAACATCATTAAATACATTATAGAACATCACATATATAATATGTGAACATCACTAAATACGTCATAGAACATACATGTATATTGAGTGAACATCCCGAAAACATCATAAAATATCGCTAAATACATTATAGAACATTACATAAACATCACTAAGTAGAACATCGAACATCACATATATGCTAAGGAAACATCACTAAATATACCATAGAACATCACTAAATACATTATAGAACATCACTAAATACATTATAGAACATCACTAAACATATTATAGAACATCTTCATATATAATACGTGAGCATCACTAAATACGTTGTAGAACATCACATGTATACTAAGTGAACACCATAAGAAACATCATAGAACATCACATGTACTCTACATGAATATGACAAAACACAACATAGAACACTAAATATATACTACGTAAACATCACATATATATAGAAAATAAAAATAAAAAATAAAATTATTAAATATTTAATTAGAGTAAAACAATGAAGAAGAAAAATATAAATTTGTCTTATGTCGGGATGGCCAAAGACTATGGAAGAAATTTGTGATCGACCTATTGACGTATGATGGGAATTAACGGTGTTGCATGATTCCTCTATTCGTACGAGAATATCTTAGCCGCATCACGGACATAAGACAATGAAAGAGATAGTTGTGGAGGACTTATCTTTCATGCACTTATTTTGACATTGTTACTAAATTTGACGCTTATTTATTTGAATGTGGCTCAAAATATTATGTTGCTAAGCCAATTTAAAATTTATTTGTCTTCATTTCGATCCACTACTATTTGATACTCTTACTACATTAAAAATTTGAGCTCGTAACGTGCTATTTTTTCTTATTTTTATTATGTGAAATTATATTGAAAATTTTAAGATTTCCGTACCAACGCATAAGCATTTACCTAGTGTATATATATATAGAAATATGTAAAAGTTATAAATCTAGTTTTGTTAGACTCCTAGAAACATATACTTTGAAATGAATGCGCCTATTTAGTTATTGAACTGTAGTGTTAAAAATAGAAAGTATATGATGATTTTTTTATTCTAATTTAAACCACATGTTGTGAGGAGTCTAACAAAATTAGATAGAAGTTTTGGATAGTTATAAGTTTATACTCCCAACATCCTATATTATAAGGCATTCCAAAAATCTTGGAGAGTCAAAGAATCTTAAGTTTAACCAAATTTATATGGTAGGATAATAACACATATCAACTAAGTACCATCAGGTTCTTTATTAATTATATTTTCATATTATATCTATTGGATGCCACAAAAATTTGTAAATTTTTTAATAATTTTGTTTAAATTTGAGATGCTTTGACTCTCTAAAATTATTGGAATGACTTATAATTTAGGATGCGGAAAACAGTAATTAGCGAGTGAAATGATATAACCGAAGTGATGCTAAACGGAAGATTTATATGTTTAGGGACATAGGTAATATAGTCGAATAAGGACTACTCTTGATTTAATGATAGTTGTTTTGTATCGTAATAATATTTTAAAGAAACTTTAATTAAATTTCAAAATATTTAGTTCTTTGAAAAAATAAATAAATAAATTACAACTTTTTCTAGACGAAGGGGGTGAGTTAGGCCTTGTTTAGTTCTCTAGAAAAAATTTTGGAACAGTAACACCTTTATTTGTATGAGGTAATTATTGTGTAACTATAAGCTAACTAGGTTTAAAAGATTGGTATTGCAAATTACAGGTAAACTATATAATTAGTTATTATTTTTATTCATATTTAATGTCCTATATATATGTGCCGCAAGATTCGATGTGATGAGAATCTTGAAAAGTTTTTTAGATTTAGAGAGAGGCCTTGTTCAGTTCTCAAAATTTTTCTAACATTTTTTAAGATTCCTCGTCACATTGAATCTTTGGACGTATACATAAAACATTAAATATAGATAAAAATAAAATCTAATTACATAATTTGTCTGTAATTTATGATACATAATTTTAAACCCAGTTAGTTTATAATTAAATAAAATTTATCAAATATAAATGAAAATGCTAGGTAGCCCGAGCCAAATTTTTTCCTCAAAAGAACATGGCCTAAACAAGGCCTCACTGTGGGTGCTTCCCCTGCGGCGGACCTGGCGGCTGGCGGGCGGTGGACTGGTGGCTGCTACATCAATGGAGAGAGAATCATGGTGAGGCTTCTCGGGTGTCGCCCCCTCTCTTTCTCTTTCTGCTGCGCCATTGCGCCAGTGCGGCGGCGACCTCTAGAATCCAAAGCAAACTGTAGCGAGCAGCCCCTTATCTACTCTCCGCGGTCCACACCGCGCGCCCCCGCAGCAAGACGAGAGCTCCACCGCGTTGTTCACTTCTTCTGACGAAGGATGGCGGAGGAAGTGGATGAGATTAAGGAGCCATCGTTGGTGGCGGCCGGCGGCGAGCTAGATCGAACAGCGGCGACCACGGGTGAGGATTCGTAGCAAGCGTTTCGTTCCCCCATTTTCTTTTTCTTCAGCCTTTCTGCACTTTCCATATCTCCAGACTGGTCACCTTTGTCTTCTTTTTTCAGAATCCCTTCCGCAAATTTCGAATCTTGAGTGGGGAAAGGCAGCGTGCACCGAGGATGCCATCCAGAAGTGTGTGGCGGCCGGCGCCTTCCATCCCGGCGAGCTGATCGAATGGCGAGCCCCCATCAAAGATGAGACGCCGAGGCTATCCATCTTGGAGGATCAGTTTGTTATCCTGTCTCTGACGCACATAATTTGCGGTCTGAGGTTGGATGCGAGCGATTTCCTGGTCAGCGTGCTCAACCACTACAGACTCGAGTGGTCTCACCTGACGCCCAACTCCATTACCGCGCTGAGCTTGTTCGCACACCTCTGTGAGTCCTACATGGAAGTGCCTCCGACTGTGGAGGTCTTCACGCACTTCTACAGCCTCTATCGCAATATGAAAGGCGAAACGAAAGCACTCGGCTCCGTCTACTTCCGGCTCAGGGACAGGATGAAGAAGAGTTATCCATTGTACTACTTGAAAGCCTCGCAGTTCAGTTGGGTTACTCTGTGGTTCTATGCCAAGGTACCACAGAGCTGTCGCTTGACCTTCAGGTGTGATGCATTGGAGGAGAAAGGAAATTGGAAGGATCTTTTGCCTCTTTCCCCTGAGCAGGAGAAGCAGGTCCTCCAAATCATGGAGTTAAGTAACCAAGGCTTGACTGGTGCAGACATCGTTCACGATTACCTCAAGCACCGGATTAGCCCTTTGCGCCGAAGGACGCATTCGGCGTGCGATTATTCTGGTCCGTCAGATCATACCAGCGATTTAGATAAAGGTGAATATGCTAGTTTTACCAATTTTCTTATATCAGTTTATAGAAACAACTGCTCCAGTAAAATTACATTGTGGCTGCAAGGAATATATGAGATTTCTTTCATGCACCCTAGCTCCATCATAGTCTGTCACAATTCCAAATTATGCATTTATTCCAGTCAAATTGTAATGAAACATACTTCTGATGGAGGCTCTGTTCTTACTGTATCATTATGCTTATACACGCAATAATTGCTTTATGTTTTAACTGCTTTTTAATTTGACATTATTTAAATCATATGTTTAGCTGCTCTTTTGACTAAGTTCATAGGTTGGATGGCAATAGCATAGAGATCTTTTTAAACACCAAAATTGTTTCAAACAAACTCTACTTTTTAGTCCGATCCATAAACCATAATAGATCAAGTTGCTAGTGTTGGAAACCAGCCAGCCTGCACAGGTGAGTAGCACCTGAATTACCTACACAAACACACACACCCCTTTGGCTAGAGGTAGAAGAAGGGGTTGAGCATAGAACACAGCACACACAAGTGCAGCAACTGAACTGTCTTTCCCTATTGCATTACATATGGTATATATACAACTAGTGGTAGAGATTTACCAACTACACAAGGTACACTAGTACCTGGGCTGAGATGAGCCCGAACTGCTCTACATGGCTGAGGTAAGCCATGACTAAGTGGCCTATTGCCATACCTACAGCAGTAAGGTGAGGGAAAGAAAGGATAGGCAGGAATTGACCCAATGCCAACTCCCTGCAGCAAAACAAATGGAAAGCAGCAGAGTATCTTACAGCTAGATGGTAAGTTCTTTGGTTAATTTGTCTAGAATCAGCACCTATGGCTTGGTTCAAAAGTCCTAAATATATTTATTTCACATCTGAGATCTGACTGACCACACTTTTTTTCTCGAACGCACAAGCGAGGTGTGTATCGTTATATTAGAGAAGAAAAAGTGTATAAGAACCCAAACAGACACATGCTAGTTTTCTTGTATACAAGACATGGATGTTTTTTGTGTTATTTGTAAAGATTTTTTTTCTTTCTGGACTGATTTAGAAATTTCTTGCCTTTCCATCAAGGCTATTTAGGAATCTTGAATTAGCACAACAAACATCTTTTATCTGGTTAAGTTTTTTTGTCTTTTATTTTCTTATGTAGGTCTTCCTGTGGAAGACATTGAGAGCAAGCTGAGCTACCTTCTAGATCTTAAAAAGATGCGTGTGAAGCAGCCTACAAATAGACCTAATGTTCCAACCAGCCTGGTCAGAGCATCAGCCAATGACCATGCCAATCAACCTCTTGTAAGTACAGCAGTGATTATGTGAAGGATATTTGCTAATGCTTTCCTTACAGTTGGACCAATTTATTAATGAATCTGAAAAAACAATTGGACCAATTTACAGGGCTTGCTGAATGTTCCCTCAACTCACGAAGCTAAGAAGAAAGCACTTCAGGAGATTACGGCTTCGATAAAGACAAGGAAATCTTCCATGATCACATATAAATCTAAAGTTCGCCGTGCCTCCCTACAAAGATACACAAGGCAATCTGCTGGTCTCAGGAAGGTTGCAGTACCTCCACCTCTTGA
Source organism: Sorghum bicolor (assembly GCF_000003195.3). NCBI lineage: Eukaryota > Viridiplantae > Streptophyta > Magnoliopsida > Poales > Poaceae > Sorghum > Sorghum bicolor. The sequence continues at coordinate 6,027,707 of NC_012875.2, forward strand.
AATTGACCCTTCCCCCATTCAAGGTTCGGATCCAGAAGAAGAGATTCTTGATGCCATAACAAATATAACAACTGCATCTTCTCCAAACCAGGGCGTAGAACAAAAATCTATAGAGCACCCTGCTGAGGTTAAAGAGGGGAAAATAGCAGAGTTAACGAAACCTACTTTTTCAGTCATTGGTGCCAAAAGAAAGGCCTCTGCCCCACGATCTCGTTCTCAGAGAAGGGCAAAGTATTCATTACTATCTGTTGTTACAAAGCCCAGGTAAGTCTTACATAATATTCATTTAGAAAACCTTGTCTTTGGAATCTGATTGAATCATTTATGCAGGATTTCATCTTTGGACACTGGTTCTATAAAAGGGACTTCCTCAACAAAAGAGGCAGTGTTAGCGCTGAATTCACGACCACTAGAATTGGCTCAATGCCCTCCTGCCTCTTTAGCAGAAGAGGCAGGGAATGGTGCACTGTTCGTGCTTGCCAATGTTGTTGGTTCACGGCCTAAGGTTGTCGAGGACTCCATGTCGAATGTACTCCTTAATCAACCTGTTACAGATTTTTCTCGCAAAGAGGTTGATCCTGCACAATCTATCTCTGAGATAGTCAGAGAACAGGAGGCCATTGAGGTATCACCTGCCATTCCAGTGCATAATAGGAAGGAAATAAACAGTGAGGCGATATGGGAACAGATGCAGAAAGTTCAGAGTGAAGTAAGTGTTAACCCACTGTCACTTCTTTCATATGCCCCTTATTTCTGGAAACTCAAAAGGTTTCCTAGTGATTCCTTTCAAAAAAAAGAAGTTTCATCCATTCAAGAATTTTGCTTGAAGGTCCACTATAAAATTGGTGCAAAGAAATCTTGATAGGTCACAAAATTTTACAAGAAAAAAAGACTACCAGCTACATCTAAATAATAAATAGTTGAAAGAGATACGCTACAAAAATAATCTGCCATCTACAATTGCTCTGTCTACGCTCCACCGATTGCATGTCCACTCTCAATGCCTGTCAAGAGCGTCGAGCCCTTGACTGGCAGGACCGCGGCTACGGAGCTCGTAGCTGTCGGCCGTCTTCTCCGGTGAGGTTATACCCCTCTACCGTAGGCTTAGGTTTTAGAAGGGAGACATGAGACAGGAGGTAATTGTTATTGCTTGCTTATATCAATAGAGTCTACAGATGTTTATGTCCCTTCTACTTTACTACTTTTGCTAAATATCCTATCTGGGACTAATATAAATTGCTAGTACAAAGATAATTAAATTTTATAAAGATAACTGGGCTGAAAGCCTGTGTTAGCCCCTGGACGGCTCCTGGGACTCCTGGGCCGCGTCCTCGACGCGCTGAGCGCACTCAGCCGCGCGCCTAACGTCCCGAGCCCGACGACGCCTGCTGTACGTATTACCGTACATGACATCTCTCCCCTCCTCTTGTACTAGCTCGTCCTCGAGCTGGAACGTCGGAAAACGTTCACGGAACGTATCCCAGTCTTCCCAAGGCGATGACGAAAATGGCTCTCCCTTCCAGCGCACCAGGACCTGGCGCACGCCTCTTGCTAGCCGCGAACGCTCCAGTCGTTCCGGCTCTGGTACCGTGGCGCCATTGTGGATGACGGGGAGAGGCGGGGGACTGGTTGGAGGGTCGCCCTGCCACTTCTTCAACAGCCCGACGTGGAAAACATCATGGAGTCGAGCTCGGGCCGGAAGGGCCACGCGGACGGCCACCGCGTTGATCACCTCTGTGACCTGGTAGGGCCCGAAGAAACGGGGCTTCAACTTGCCGGACGATGGTTCCAGCGATGCGATGGAGCGATGGCGAAGACGTAGCAGAACCCAGTCGTCCACAACATAGGACACCTCCCGATGATTCTTGTCATAGTGACGTTTCTGAATGGCCTGGGCCTGTTCCAAGCGGAAACGGATGTCTTGCAGAAATTCTTCCCGCTCGGCCATGGTCTTGGCGACGGCCGCCACGCGCGTTTCCCCGGCTTCATAGGAGCGTATGGTCGGCGGATCTCGGCCATAAACAATGCGGAACAGAGTGTAGCAGAGGGACGACTGATATGCTGAATTGTAGATGAACTCAGCCTAAGGAAGCCATCGGAGCCATTGGCGGGGACGGTCGCCGGTGAAACAACGCAGGTACATGGTGATCACCTTGTTCGCTGCCTCAGTTTGGCCATCTACTTGCGGGTGAAACGCCGAGGTCATGTGCAACTTTGTTCCCATAAGCCGCATAAGTTGACGCCAAAACGTTGAAGTGAAGATGGGATCGCGATCAGACACCATAGACTACGGCATCCCGTGGAGACGAACGATGTCGGCGAAGAACGCAGTGGCAACTGATTCTGCAGTGTACGGGTGAGCAAGAGGAATAAAATGACAATACTTGCTAAACCTGTCCACCACGGTGAGTATGACTGACTTCCCACGAACTTTCGGGAGAGCTTCGACGAAGTCCAGTCCAATGTCGGACCATACCGACGACGGCACCGGAAGCGGCAAGAGGAGCCCCGCCGGGTGAAGGTGCTCCGACTTGAGCCGCTGGCAGACTCCGCACGTGCGGATGAAGTCTTGCACATGGTGGCGCATCCTGGGAAAATGAAAGTCACGCCGGAGTTGATGCAGTGTGCGCTGGACTCCCTCATGGCCGTCGTTGTGGATAGCAGCCATGATTTCTAGGAGCAGCAGGGACGAAGAAGCGATGTAGAGGCGGCCTGCATAAGTCACCAGGCCATCGCGGACAGCCCACGGTGAGGCGCGTGTGCCATCCAAAATCTCCTCTCGGAGAGCCACCAGGGCCGGTTCCACGGCGTGGGCTTGTCGTAGCTTGTCGATGAAGTCGAAGCGGGGCGCCGACAAGGCAAGCACCACTCCCATGCTGTCGTCCGTGTCGCGGCGAGAGAGAGCATCAGCGACTACGTTCTGAGCGCCCGACTTGTACTCCACCTCAAAGTCGAATCCTAGGAGCTTCCCGACCCAATGATGTTGAGGGATCGTAGCGAGCCGCTGGTCCAGCAAGAACTTTAAATTGTAGTGATCTGTGCGCACGGTGAAGTGGCGGCCCCAGAGGTATGGATGCCAATGGCGGACGACGTGGACGAGCCCGATCAGTTCCAGCTCATATGCAGCAAGGGAGCGGTGACGTGGCGCGATCGGCCGACTGAAGAACGCGATCGGGTACTTCTCTTGCAGGAGCACGGCGCCGAAACCATGCGTCGAAGCATCACATTCGACCACGAACGGTTTGCTGAAATGTTGCTGAAATCCGGAAGGGCGAGTACCGGTGCTGTGGTCACGGCCACCTTCAGTGCCTCAAACGCCGCAACCGCCTCCCCAGACCATGCGAAGCCATCTTTTTTCAACAGCGCCGTTAGAGGAGCCGCTATGGCGCCATAGTTGAGGACGAAGCGCCGGTAGTAGCCCGCCAGGCCGAGGAAACCCCGAACCGCGCGTGCCAACTTGGGCACCGGCCAGTCGAGGACAGCCTGTACCTTGGCCGGGTCCATGGCCACGCCGGTTGCTGTGATGATGTGGCCGAGGTAGGAGACCGACGTGACGCCGAAGGCACACTTGGACCTCTTGACGAAGAGGTGCTGGTGGCGGAGCGTCAAGACCACCCGAAGATGTCGAAGATGATCCGCCCATGACTCACTGTAAATGAGGATGTCATCAAAGAAAACGAGTACAAACCGACGAAGGAATGGTCGTAGGACGTCGTTCATCAAGGACTGGAATGTTGCAGGCACGTTGCACAGGCCGAATGGCATCACCAAGAACTCAGAGATCGTCGTGCGTGCGGAACGTGGTCTTGTGGAAGTCTTCCGGCTTCATGCGCACTTGATGGTAGCCCGAACACAAATCGAGCTTGGTGAAGAACCGAGCACCGTGAAGCTCGTCCAGAAGCTCCTCCACCACGGGAATTGGGAAGGCATCCTTGATGGTGAGCGCGTTCAACGCGCGGTAGTCTACGCAGAACCGCCAAGATCCGTCTGGTTTCTTCACGAGGAGTACCGGCGAGGAGAACGCCGATGTGCTGGGGCGTACGATCCCTTGCTCGATCATGGCGGCACACTGGCGTTCCAGCTCATCTTTGTGGGCTGCCGGATACCTGTACGGTCGCACTGCCACTGGCGACGCGCCGGGCTTGAGTAGGATCGGGTGGTCATGGCCGCGTGGGGGAGGGAGACCCACCGGGGCGGCGAAGACGTCCCCGAAAGATTCCAGCAGGCCCTCCAATAGGGGCTCGCTGGTGGTTGCTACGTGTACCATGGGCGCCGCCGTGCACGCCACTCCCGACCAACAGATAGGCCGGTCGTCGTGATGGAAGGATAGGGTGTGGGTAGCGACGTCCCAAGCGATGCGCCCTAGGGTCGCCATCCACTGGGTACCCAGCACCATGTCGTATCCAGTGAGAGGCATGACGTAAAGGTCGACGTCGAACGTCATGCCCTCGATGGAGAAGTTGCCTGCCGAAGGACGCCAGGGCACGCCACCTTCTCGCCATTGGCGACTGTGGCAGTGAGCCGCGGCCGGGGTATGATGGTGAGCCCGGTGTGGTGCGCTGCCGCCTCGCCGATGAAATTGTGCGTGGACCCCGTGTCGACCAGGGCGACGAGCGTGGCGGCGCCCAAAGTGACCCGAAGCAGGATGGGCGCGCCCACTGCCACGCCGGCCACAGCATGGAGGGAGAAAACAGGAGTCTCCGTTGCTGCGTCGTCCTCCTGATGAGCAGCACCTCCCTCGACGTCATCAATCTCCACACCGTCCACGAAGAAGATGTGGCGGCAGAACCTGTTATGGCTACGTGAATACTTTTCGTTACAATTGAAGCACGGACCTTGGCGGCGGCGTTCGGCCATCTCTTCCGGGGTGAGGCGGCGTTGGTTTCCATCGGCCCGGCCCTGTTGAGCAGCCGCTGGTGGTGCCGGGAGCGCCAATAGAGGCGGTGGAGCCGGTACGGCAGCCTGGACCATGGGAGCTGGTGGTCTGCGCTGCTGCGCCTGCGGCGGATTTGGCGTCGGGCTCTCCTGCTCCATCAATTCGACCTGGCGGGCCAGGCTCATGGCGGCGGAGAGGGAGTCCGGGTTGTGGATGCGGACTGTGTGGCTGAGCGGCGGTAGGAGCCCTCCTGTGAAGAGTTGGACTCGCTGTGCCTCATCCAGGCGGCCGGCGCGGAGCAACAATGCCTGGAACCGATTGGCATACTCCTCCACGGTCCCTGTCCGGCGGCACTCGTCGAGCTCAAACAACGGGGCGGAGCGAAGGGGAGGACCGAACCTCAAATTCAGAAGATCCTTGAAATTTCCCCATAATGGCGTGCCATCATCGTCCTGCAGCTGCTGGAACCACAGCTGTGCGGTGTCGTCCAGATGATAGGACACCATGCGCACGCGCTCTTCCGCCATGGTTCGGTGTTCGCGAAAATAGGCCTCACATTTGTTGAGAAACAGCATGGGATCGGACGTGCCGTCGAAGCGGGGGAAATCCCACTTCTTGTGCTTCGGGTGGAAGTCCTGGTCGCGCAGACCGTCCAGGCGTCGGCCCTCGGCGCCAGCGAACGATGACGACTCGGACTTCTCCTTCATCGAGGCCATGTCGGCCTTCAAGGTCGCCATCTCGTCAGACATAGTCTTGAGTTGGGCGAGCACATCGGCTAGGGTGGGTTCAGCCATGGCTAGGGACTGTGCAGTGGATGCAGTGGAGGGGGTTGGGGAAGACGGCTGTTGGGCGAGGTGGGCTGCGGCAGCGGCGGCGGGGGGTGGAGCAGAAGTGGAGGTAGAGGATCGCCGGATAGCTGATACCAAGTTGTCAAGAGCATCGAGCCCTTGACTGGCAGGACCGCGGCTACGGAGCTCGTAACCGTCGGCCGTCTTCTCTGGTGAGGTTATACCCCCTATCGTAGGCTTAGGTTTTAGAAGGAAGACAGGAGACAGGAGGTAATTGTTATTGCTTGCTTATATCAATAGAGTCTACAGATATTTATGTCCCTTCTACTTTACTACTTTTGCTAAATATCCTATCCGGGACTAATATAAATTGCTAGTACAAAGATAATTAAACTTTATAAAGATAACTGGACTGAAAGCCTGTGTTAGCCCGTGGACGGCTCCTGGAACTCCTGGGCCGCGTCCTCGACGCGCTGAGCGCGCTCAGCCACGCGCCTAACGTCCCAAGCCCGACGCCTGCTGTACGTATTACCGTACATGACAATGCCTGCTACCAGATGCTGTGAAAACCTGGATATTTCTTGCTTTCTGGACTTCTCAAAAGACTAAGACAATTATATAATCATGTTATGACCAGTGTGGGGTACAGTAGGCGGAACAAGAAGGGAGGAGCATGAGGCGCACAGCGGTCCTGATCAGGATTAGACATAAGCAAAACTATTGTATCAGTTGGAACTTAAGCAGGACAACAACTATTGTTGCCCCTACGCATAGCGCTAGCTTCTTCAGTTCTGATGGTGCCTGTACATCGTCAATCGTGGAAGCGCCGTCCACCTTCCTCACACGACTATGCTCTCAGATCCTTAGGCTGTACCAAATCAACACCTTGCTCTGAGATACTTGCTAATTAATTTCCCGTCTACCCACCAGTTTTCAAGTTCCCAGATGCCGAATGAATCATGGTTTAATTTTCTTCCTGATTTACACATAAACACAACAAACCCATCACACATAAATAAAGCTCATTTACTATCACTTAGACTGATACCTCTGCACTAGCCTGTTCATTGCCCAATTCTTTTTTCTGCAATATGTACAAATAATTCACATTGTAAAGGTGTTCAACTCTTCCAAAACATTTTGGCACAAAGGAAATTCTTCTCTTGCAATCCTAGGTGGGAAGAAGGCTTAATATGTTGAGCTAACTGAATAAGTTTGGATTGAATTCTATTTCAAGATAAAGCAATCCTATCCGTGTTGTAATTGCATTGCAGTTTCAGATTCAACATTGATTTATCCATTCAGAATAACACTCAGTTTTCCCTGCTGGTGCGTACACATCTTAGGTGCAACATTGATTTCTGTTTAGTTTTCCCTGCTGAATCATTCTAAGTTTGTGCAACTTACACTACGAGCCTGACTATTCGTCAATTTATCCATTCAGAATAACACTCTAGGGTCATCCTCAGTTTGCACTGCACATAGAATAACACTCTAGGGTTTATCCATTCAGAACAACACTCTTGCGTATAGCTGGTGCTGAACTTTATGTATTGGTCAAATACAACTGATCTGATATTTACTTGAAAGGCACTTGATATTATGTTGGATATTTAACATCTCAGTATCAGTTGTTCATATGTTCCTTTCCTGTAGTATGTGTCATTCAGTGTGGCAGCCTCCTCTGAGCTTTTAGAACAAGCAAAGAAGCTGGTCATGGAGAATAGACGCCTGAAGGATAGGCAGATAATGCTGGAGCAACAAGTGAAAGGTAAGATTAAATTTCATACTATGATCTCTGTAAGATAGGTCGTTAGTCATCATAATGCATTATATTCCTTTTTCATCTTAGACCTCGAAGACAGCAAAAGGCTCTTGATGAAGGAAGCCGAGCAGGAGACATTCAAAATAAAAGAAGAAAATATAAAGCTGAAAGATGAGAACAAAGGTAGTTAAATCGTGTGTCTTATAAGTTCAGATTTCCCTTAGGCTAGACTTGATATGCGCATTGTGAAAGGTAAGATCAAAATTCATACTATGCTATCTGTAAGATGCGTTAGTCATCATAATGCATTATATTCCTTTTCTATGTTAGACCTTGAAGACAGCAGAAGGCTCTTAACAGAAAGGATGACGGAAGCCGAGCAGGAGGCATTCAAAATAGTAGAAGAAAATATAAAGCTGAAAGATGAGAACAAAGGTAGTTAAACCGTGTCTTGTCTTTGAAGTTCAGTTTCCCCTTAGGCTAGGCTTAATATGTTCTTTTTCAATTTTCACTCGCAGGCCAGAAGCAAAAGATCGAGGAGCTGAGTAAGCATAACGAGTCAACCCTAGGGGCCTTGGTCCAGAAATGCACTGAGGCGAACCGCCAAAAAGAGGAGGCTGCTCAGCTCATTAAAGAGAAGGAAGAGCTGCAAGCACGCGTGTCGCGTGTCAATGATCTTTTGAAGCTAGTGTCAAGTACTTTGGGCTAAGAAAAAGACAGTGCTTCCTGATTTTCTGTAGCATATATGTTTTGTCAAGTGCAAATGATCCGCAAAAGGAATGTGATTGGAAGCGAATGTACATTACTGATGTATACAAGTTCAGGAACATTCGTATCAATGATTGTGGTCTAAAATATCAACTGGGGGTGGGGGATGGTGGTATGACCATGATTTACTCGACTTCGGGAGGCGGCGGGCAGTGGGCATGGAGGTGGACGGTGGTGCTACGACGGTGGGACAGAGGGATCTCCTCCCTTATACAGAGGATAATTGGGGTGCATTTGGTTTAAGGGTAAGGTTAGATGAGATCTTTTTTAGATCAAAGGCATTGCCGGGCTTTAATGGAAAGCATATCAAGCCAACAAGGTCGCTGGGAAACCAGCTTACAAGTGAAGAACAAAACGCTACTAAGAGCGACCCAGCACTACCAACTCTAACAGCAGCAACAAGGAAGGTCCAACCTTGACGAAAAACCAGAGCAGCGAGAGACAGATTACAGATTATTAGAACTAGTCGTAGCTATCTAAATCATCTCCTCTACTAAGGGCTTGAACTTAGGCTTCAGTAGAGGAATCCAAGTCTTCACCAAGGAGATTGACTTGTAGACCAAAACTGTGGGCATCGACATCATCTTCTTGTTAAACACCACATCATTGCGGGCTTTCCATAACGTCCACATAGCACCTGCACATACAAACATAAGTACCTCTTGCTTTACACCTATATAACAATCAACAACTTCTCTGAAAAATGAATCACAACAAATTGGGGATTTGTCCCAACCAAAACTATCTCTAAAGAAGGACCAAAGAAACACAACAATGGGGCATTGAAAAAGAATGTGATATGAAGTCTTTGAGCCACCGCAAACAAAACAGTCCTCTTGCCCTGATCATTTTTTTCTTTTTCAGTTGGACAGCACACTTCACACTGAATCCGATCATGTGCTGCCATCCATACAAAGATCTTAACCTTCAGAGGTATATTGCTTTTCCATACTAACATCATCTGACGATCAATCCCCCCCCCCCCCCCCGCCACATGTCAGCATTTTGTAAAGTGATCTCGAAGAATTTTTTTTGAGCTGTCCAACAGCCAAAATACTTGATCTCTGCCATTCGTTAGTTCTGTATCAGTTAGTAACTCCAAAATACTATCCCACTCCCTTGTCAACGAGTCATTAAACTGTCTTCTGAATTGTAATGACCACTGACCATTCACAAAAAGCTTTGGAGACCTCTAAATCTGGGTATAAGGTAATATTATACAGATTTGGATAGCTAATTTTCACAGGGCATCTGCCTAACCAAGAGTCCTGCCAGAATCTAGTTTGTACTCCCGACTTCACATTAATTTCTCTTCCCTTTTGATACCAGTCCCTGATATCCAGTAGAGACCTCCAGAATTGAGACCCTTTTCTGTTTCTGCTCTGGAAGATACTCTTGTCACCTAAATATTTCTTTTACAGCAAAGAGCAGCACAAACTACCATCATCTCTCTCAAGCTTGTCAATCCATTTAGCTAGTAGGCAAACATTCATAACCCTTACATCAAGAAAACCTAGACCTCCAAAATCTTTAGGTCTGCTCAAGGCTTCCCATTTGATCATATGATATTTTCTCTTCTTGGAGGCCCCCTGCCAATAAAATCTTGATCTTATCATGTCTAGCTTTTGAAAATTGCTCTCATACAACTGATACACTCCCATATAGTGTACATGGGGATATTGGATAGACAAGAGTCAATCAGAGTGGATTTGCCTCCAGATGATAAGTATTCACATTGCCAAATACCAAGCCTCTTCTCAGTTTTTTCACTTACATAACTCAATTTTGCTTTGGAAATCTTCAAGCTCCTAATAGGCATACCTAAACATTTCATAGGACACATCCCAATCTTACAACCCAGGCAGGTCACAGCTAGCCTTTGATCTTCCTCAGATAGTCCAATAGTAAAGATTTCACTTTTCTCAAAATTGATTTTCATTCCTGACATAGCCTCATAACAGGATAGAATCAATCTAACATTTCTTAGATTCTCAGGAGAATATTGCAAAAGAATTACTGTATTGTCTACATCTCTACTATAATGGACCAGTTCAAATTATACTAGATCCACCAAAAAAACTTCTCCCACTGAGAGTCCCCAACCTTTGTGCACCCAGAAAAATGTACGCACAAAATCGTCATCATTAAAATCAAGGGCTACGGAACATCTCCGCCAGGCTTCAACCCAATCGTGCGGTCACGAACGGTTGCAGGCCTCAACGCCGAGCTTCAACGCGCCTCCCAGTCATCTACGATCAATCAACGAGTCAACCAGAAAAGGAAAGGAAGAACCGTCTCGATCTCCGGCCCATCATCGCCCGATCTCCGTCCAGCCGCAAGGCTTGCCGTGTTCTTCGCTGCGGGCCGGCCGCAACATCGAGATCAATCTCATCGAGTTCATGGTAACGCTCTTTTCCTCCCGGTGCTTTTTTTCTCGCGTCGAGTTTTGCGAACGACAGTCGTCGTTTCTGGGCGATCTCACCTCGCCGGCGATCATGGCACAACAGCAGTCAGTGCAAAGCAACGGGCGGTGTGTGCGTTTGGTCCTTATTAGCTTGATGGCATCACCATGATGTCATGCATGCTAATTATGGTCGTTTTCTTGAAGAAAAACAAAACCAGAAATACCACTTGTGAAACGATCGACGGTGGTGGACATGGCGAGCGCAGGTTGGGGCGGCGACCTAGCGCCTGCTGTGTGCGTGCGCTATTACCGATGCTTATAAATAACTAAAATGTATAATGTCCGTGCTATTATCAATTGGGATCTGTTCTATTACTGCTGCTGCTATTTTTTCGTTGGGATCTGTTCTACGACTGTTTCAGTAATTATGCAACTACATAAAAATTTCCCAAAAGCAATCCTTCTATTTAAGCTTGGTTAGACTGAATAGCAATTTTATCTTTGCCATCAGTACTCACATTGAGTTGTCTGCTTTATTTCAGAAAGAGATGCTCATATATGCATGCATATATCTCTAGAGAAATTGATCATGTTTAAGCAAGATGCTGCTGCTATTTTTTCATTGGGATCTGTTCTACGACTATTTCAGTAATTATGCAACTAAATTAAAATTTCCCAAAAGCAATCCTTCTATTTAAGCTTGGTTAGACTGAATAGCAATTTTATCTTTGCCATCAGTACTCACATTGAGTTGTCTGCTTTATTTCAGAAAGAGGTGCTCATATATGCATGCATAGATCTCTAGAGAAATTGATCATGTTTAGTTTCCCCCTAGGCCGTAACACATATAAGTTCTCAGTGCTATTGTAGAGATGGGTTGCAGACACGGGCGGCGCCAGGGGTATGCCCCTGTATTCCATGGAATACCCATGATTTTTGTGACAAACATAAATATATATATACATATATATATATACACACACATGTATAATCAGCATATATGTTAGTTTGTTGAATGTTGCAAATATATAGCCCATAAGAGCAACTCCAATAGTTTGGCTAAAATTAATTGTCAAATTTTATTGTTTAGCTATTTTGTCGAATAGAAAATTTCTAAGAAAAAGAAGAGATCTACAACAATTTTGTTATTTTACAAAGTCTTATAGTTAGCGTCTATAATAAACTATATAGCCACCGAAAATCAAGAGAAAGCCAACTTTCTATTAGTTGGAGTCTACTTTTTGCTATACAAATTCTGAAATAGCATAAACAACAAGAATAGTTAAACTCTTGAAGTTGCTCTAAGCCTAGTAGAACAACTAGTAGCGGCAGCCCATAAACTCATCAGAAAGAAACCCCGTTGACGGCATTCCTCTAGCGGCGACGGCGGTCAGTGGTCTTTGTAGACTTTCTCATATACGGCTCCCCCTCAACGTCTTTCTCATATACGACCTTTCTCATATATGGCTTGAAGCAACAACAAGGTGAACACAAAGATCCCGCATCTATTTTTTATTCTTCAAAGTAAGAATTGAAGGTTTCGTTTTCTTCTTTTTTTGTTGCATTAATTCTGATTTTTTTAAAAAATATTGCATTGTGTTTTTGTAATATAGATAAAGAATTTATATATACTTTGATTATTACTAGAGGCGACACTAGTCTCACTTTATCTGATGCCTTGTTACCAGGATAAACAAATATTTTACCTAGCATATATTTTAAGAAAACTATATATACTACATGAGCTGTGCACCAGAATCAATTTTGTATTGATTTTGTCACTTTTACTATTGCACATATGCAAAAAAAATTTATACGTGGAATACCCAGCTATAAAATCCTGGCTCCGCCACTGGTTGCAGATGAGTGGTAAGCAGAAGCTGCTTGAGTGCCAGCTATAGTTGCACAATAATATAACTGCAAAATTTTTATATGTGCTGTGTGGCTCATTAAGCGAAATGTCTACGCCGAGAGATACACGCGGACTGTTAAGCGATATCACCAACGTCACAAGTATGCTTATAATATTTTCGTATGCTGCTCTTAACGCAATGTCATACTAATGGAGTAAAGTTATCGTCCAAACGCCCACTTCAGATGAGGCCTCACGGAAGAGGGATTAAAGGAATATGCAGCAGCGGAAATGTCGAGCTGATATGTTCATCGAACAAAGGGATGTAATAGGAACAACGTGAATATCGACAGCGTAAGAAGGCCGCAGCCCAAAATAGTAGCACTTCCGCTACTTTGACTGAAACAATGTCATTAACTTCATTATCGATGGGTAATTAATCTCTTTGTTATTCCCATTTACACCATTAACTCTAATGATTTATCCTAACAAATGGTCATCCTTTGTGTGCAACCCACCAATATTAGAGATTGACGAAAATGCTCCTTGTCCTTTCATTCTCCAATTTCTTACCTAGAAATTAATCGCAATACAAGCCAGGATTGGTGATCCGTGCATAAGACACATGGTTTACAAAACTGATTTATTAGATCATAGATTTCTATGGCTTTAGATTATTAGAAGATTTTTTATGTGGCACTGAATTTTTTTAACGTGTCACTGAATAATTCATATACTAATGATGTACTAATGAGCTATATTTATAATGGTTAAGAAAATTAACAATGGACCACCCAATTGCAAATCGTGGTTATGCCAATGCAAGTGCCCAAGCGGATGGGTGAGCAGGCAGCTTGTTGTGCTGGCGGCTAACACGGCCATCACGGCTTTATGACGAGAGCATGTCATATATACCTACATTTCATACAATTGCTAAAAGGTTATGCCTCACCATAAAACTAATAAATTCTAAGTGGAACGACAATATTTATGACTGGAATCGAAGATTCTCTACATGTGTTTCATCTTAGAATATGTTTCATCTTTCTTATCACAAAATAGCCATTCGATTTATATACAACAAATAAACAAATGTGTTTTTCTAGGAAATCGGGAGATTTTCTTGTATACAATTTCAAAAGTCATAGGATGGTGTAAGATTGCCACCAAATCAACACTATAAGCATACTACCTCTGTCTTGTAATACAATGTATTTTAGCATTCAAAAGTTGTCCTCAAATACAATGCATTCTAAAAAATCACGTGTCTTTTGTGTTCTCTCTTAATTTGTCCTAAAATTCTTAGGATGCACTGTATTATAGGACAGAGGGAGTATATATTCTCTAACTATAGTCCGTACACTACATAGAACTTAGCATACTATCTATCATGCGCAGCTTTCAATTTCACTGAGGATAGAATTTGGCGGACAGTTTGGAGAGCTGTGCAAATGAATGTTTGATAGCTTCTCTAAAGATCTTCAAGTCATGATTAAGGACTTAGGCAGAATGTAACTTAGATGGTTAATTCGAGAAATAACTTTACTATATATTCTTATGCATAAATGTTTCTGGATTGTATATATGCTCAAATACAATTGCCCCACAAGCCCTCGATAGCATGGTGGGGAGGGCATCGGCCACCAGATTAAAGAGCAAAGGGGATAAAGGGTCTCCTTGCCTAAGGCCTTGTTGGTGCAAAAATTGGTTTCTCACACCAACAATCTCAGGAGCTCTCAGAGGGAGTGCAGGAGCTGAATCTCAGAGGGAGTGCAGGAACTGAAGTCCTAGACCTCCTAAGCCACAACACACGAGCTTGGTGAATTGATTCTGGGACGTGCCAGTCAATTTGACCTGAAAATTGACAAGGTGAAAGTACAAATGTATGGCTTTAAGAAGCCGTCGAACGAAGGAAATTAACTAGAGAGTTAACTCCTTGAAACGATGCAAAAGATAAGTATTATCAAATGTATTGAACAGATGCATCTTTCGGGTGTAAATTATCGGATCGACTATGTAGCCGATACGCTGTGTGTAAAGATAAAAGATAGCTTACATGCATTATCCTTTTATGTATTCAATAAATAATAACTTACTAAAACTGGTCTAACGGCCTGTGGTTTTAATAAATTACTTTCATAATTTATATTAAATCTATATTCACCTGGTCTAACGACCAGCGAGCTTCAATAAATTCAACACAGATTACTAGTTTATTTAATACATAAACAGACTCATGCACGCGCACTATTCATTTGAGCTTTAACTGGATCGACTATTTTAGCCGATACAGGGTCCATGAAGCACGAACAAGATCTATCTATATTGTTATAATCAGATTTAGTTATTGATGCCAAAACTAACCATAACAAAACAAATATCTTGAACACACAACATGTAACGACCAAGATTAACAGATTAGCTATCTTATATTCGCTTAATGATTGTAATTTACTTTGAAGCTCATGATAAGCGTTTAGATTTGAGGCTCGAGCCAATTCGTTAAACCTTGATCGGGCAGAGTATTGTTACAATAAATAAAACATTGAGCTTTGAACAATATTGGTAACTTGATGAATCTATTAAATTGCCAGTTTAATAGAGCCAATAACTAACTTGAACCATGATTCATACGAGATTGAAACAATGCAGCCTTACAAACACAATTCAAGGCAATAACTAGTTCATAATTAAGCTTGACATGAGGTCGAATGATGCAGCCATGACAAACTAAACACGAACCATGACAATACTTACAACCAAACCGAAGGTCGAATTTAATGGATGCAGCTCGATTTGTTGAAGGTCTCAACGAGATCTACTTCTACTCCTACTCCTAAGGTTGGTGGCAAGAGCCGAAAGGGTTTGTATTATGATTGTGTCTATTCTTACAAGGATCGGGTTTCTAATATTTATAGTCCAGAGTTCTAGTCTCATGTCCTAATACGACTCTTTTCTTAAAAAGGTAACCTGGACTCTAACTTTCCCTTTCTAATCGAATCCGACACGTCTTCTCTCGTCTTGCCTTGTTCCGACACTCTTTTGATCGACTAATTCCACCGCGCCTTCGTTTAGTCGATCCACTTATCTGCTGCCCCTCCTTCCACGAAGCAAGCCTACTTGGCAGTTTTCTGACTCGCCAAAATTTGAGATTAACAAGCCTTTATAACTCTTGAAATATTCCCCTTTCTCTCTCTCTCTCTCCATTAATATCTATACAAACTCTGTCCCCTTTGACTAACTTATTTATCCACTGGATCCAAGTATTTGAAAAACCTTTTCTTTCAAGAACCTCTTTAAAAAATTCTAACTCACTTTGTCGTAGGTTTTTTCAAAATCCAGTTTGATAAATACTCCAGCAGAGTTAGAAGACCTCAAATCATGCATCACTTCCCGGAGAATGACTATCCCTTCTAAAATGTTCCTGCTAGGTATGAAGGCTATTTGGAAGGGGCTAATCACCTTATCAATCACTGTTGTTAACCTTAGTGTTAAGGTCTTGGTGATGATTTTGTAAATGACATTTACCAAACAGATTGGTCTGAACTGCTTAACTCCATAGTTCAATCTCCATAACTCTAAATGTCCTGCATGCAAGTTATCTAACATCTCTTTTAATGTCTCCCCTGATTAGAGGCCAAAATGCTTTAAAAATTCAACTGAAAAACCATCTCATCCAGGAGCACTATTATTTCTCATTTCTTTGATAGTAACATCTAACTCTTCTAAAGAGAAAGGTCTAATAAGGAAATCATTGTCATCCTACCGAATTCTATGATCAATGGGCCATAAGTCAGCATCTAGATGCATATCTGCCAGTTTTGCACTCCCAAACAATATTTTATAATACTATGTTATGTGATCCTTCAGTAAATTGTTGTCTACTATCTCTTGACCATCTATTTTCAACATTGTGATCTACATTTTCCTCCTTCCATTAGCACATTTGTGAAAGTAACTTGTATCAGAATCATCGGCCAAAATCCATTTCTCACCATTCTTTGCCACTTTAACTATTCATCTGCCAACATATTTTGTAACTCTCTATCAAGTTCATATTTCTCATTCCATTCAATTTGTGCCAGGGGTCTGGAATTACTCCACTCATCTAACAATTGAATTCTTCTCAAGATATCATGTTTAGCTTTCTTCTGCTGACTATCATTATTTTGACCCCATCCCTTGATAGCTCTTCTTAACTTGCTTGAAATAATATGCCAATGGTCCAATGGATCAAATTTGAATCTAATAGGCCATTTGCTTTGCACCCATTCCCTGAAACCAGCCTAGTTTAGCCAATGAGCAATAAATCTGAAATAATGTTGTTGAAGCTCAAACTATCACTAGTGTCAAGCATAAGTGGATTATGGTCTGATCCAATTCTTGGACCTATGACTATATTAGCTAATTGTATCTATCTTCCCAAGAAGTAGATACCAGAACTCTATCTAGAACACAGATGATAGGAGGGTTCTATTTATTGGACCAAGTAAATGTGCTTCCTGACCTATGTAACTCTCTCAGGTTGGAGTTATTGATCATATCATTAAAAGCTTCCATAAGATGAGCATCAACATTAAAATTTGTCCTCCACTCTTCTTACCAAATTAAAATCTCCACCCAACAATATGGGTAAATCTGAATTTAAAATTTCATTCTATATTTCCTCCAAGAACTCTAGTTTCCTATCATCATGAGCAGGACCATAGATATTCATTAGAATCCATCTAAAACCATCCTCTTTCATAGTCAATGTACAACTCTAAAAGAAAACACCTTTGTTCTTAGTTGTAACAGTAGCTAATTCTTTATCTAATCCCATTAACATTCCACCATAATGACCAGAACAAGGGAGCCAAGACCAAAACGTGTCCTCTGTCCAGCAAACCTATCTAGATCTTTCTGTCTGAATGATGACTTGATAGTTTCCTGAAGGCAAATACAGTCAAAGTTGTGTTTATCAACTAGGGCCGTGTTTAGTTCCGAAAAGTGAAAAGATTTCGGTACTGTAGCACTTTCGTTTGTTTGTGACAAATATTATCCAATCATGGACTAACTAGGATCAAAAGATTCGTCTCGTGATTTACAGCTAAACTGTGTAATTAGTATTTGTTTTCGTCTATATTTAATGTTTCATGCATGTGCCACAAGATTCGATGTGACGGAGAATCTTGAAAACTTTTTGGTTTTCAGGGTGAACTAAACAAGGCGTAGCTCTATCAGCAGTTTTCTTCTTCCTGCACCCCAAGCCTCTTATGTTCCAGAATAAAATCTTCATCCTTTATCAATGTATAAGTTAACTTCTTTATCAGTCCTAATCCCTATCTCATCTGTTTGCAGGGATGAATTAGTAGCATAACTCTCATCAACAGGAAGATCTCTAATCCCAACCATACCATCATTTGGATTCAAATCTCTATTCTAAATTGAACTTGACATAATTTTTGCTGCGTGTTTATTAGCGCAACCAGAGCAGCCTCCTTTGCTTGGATCAAGGATATATGTGCCAGTCGTGTTGCTTCCTCTTCCCCCAGAGAGAAACCACAAACTCTAGAAATATCTTCCAGAGAACAAGAAGGAATAGAAATAGAGGAGGAGGGACCTGAAATAGTACCCTTGATGGAAGCTTTTCTTGACATAGCCTTCTCCAAGGCAGACCTGTCCTTATCTCCGACTCTTGAGCTTTGTCTGGTAGGTTGACTTTTCATGCTTGCTTTTTCTTCTTTTTGGGTACTTCCTTTCTTCTCAGCCATTGTCAACTATTCTTTCTGTATTGTGTCAAGAGCTTTTGATTACTTGCCTCTAGTCCCATCATCTTGAACCTCAACATTCATGGGTTGGATTTTTCTAATCTCTTCTTCTTTGCTGAACTATCTTCTTCCTCATCTGACTGCACATGAAGACATAAATTCTCATGCATAATTTCCCTTGTGCTCAGACTATCCAACCCATCAACCATTGTATAAGCATTTGCTAGATGTGCCAAGATCTGGACTCTCTCTTTCTCCAATACTGTCGGTATTTTTGCATGAGATAGAATCTGGTCATCTGTTCCAATCCTATCCTATGTCATTCCTTGAACTTCCTTGGGGAAAATCATCACTTTTTGTGGATTCAATTGTATTGCCATATTCTGCATTTCCTAAATCACATCAACTCGTTGGACAAAATATTCCTTACTTTCCACTGCTATATTCTGACTGTAAGGAGACAAACTTGTCTGCTTGCCATGAGAATTCGAGGTGCCAGCACTTGTTGGAGCACTAGTATTAGTTGGTGGTGACTTACCAGTTTCCAGCCACTCATGGCTTTTCTATGACTTAGGATCTTTCTCATCAGTAATGTCATCCTTATTGTCATCTAACTCATCATCATCATCAGGCTTAGTTGGAGGGAACTTTTGAATCTTATTTGAGTAATACCAAGATATTATCCTTCCTTTTTTTGTTGATGAAGACTTCTGAGGTTCCTCCAATCTAATGAGGGTTTTTGCAAGATACTTTCACCCAAACTGACCTCCATTAAAGAGATGGTAGATGAACTTCCTCTAGATCACCAACTAGCCTAGCTATTTCCATAACAACAAATTCTGTTCTTGCATTATCAGGTATTCCCACAGCTCTAACCCATACTGATTGAAGAACTTGAAACACATCAGGCTCCATTTTTGTTTCCTCTGCCGCACGTGGTGCAGGCGAGATGGTCGCACGGCCGGCCACGTCTCAGATGGCGGCGACCAATCTCATGGCTGCTCATTGAGATAAGGTCTGGGGATTATATTCTTCTCCTTCTTTAAATGATTTGCATCTCAGGTTTCGTGTTAGTCTGGTCCCTTTAGTTTCCTGTGTGATGTACTCCCAGTATCCAAACTAATGGATCAGCTAATCATACTTGAGGCTTCTTTAATTTGGGGATTTGCATCCTACTCTAACACAACACAAAAATGGATCCCGAATAAGCCGATTGCCAATTGTTTCTTGATTTTGCAATAACCTTAGATATAATCTCATTGTTAAAAGTATGGACCGATTGATTTAGGCAAGAAAACTCACCTTAATCATGTTTAAAAATTAATCTAATTCTTAGGGGTACAACTAGACAACTTTACGCATGAAAAAAGGGACTCAAACCTGCATTCTCTCCTGGCCGCCTGCGCACTGTGGTGACCACTGCTATTTCTGAATCAAACCAAATGGTATGTTATTTAGGCTTTAGGGCCTTGTTTAGTTGAGGAGGTGAAAAGTTTTTGGGTACTGTAACACTTTCGTTTTTATTGACAATTATTGTCCAACCATGGATTAACTAGGCTCAAAAGATTTGTCACGCAAATTATAGGCAAATTATGCAATTAGTTATTTTTTATCTATATTTAATATTTATGCATGTGCCGCAAGATTTGATGTGACAAGGAATCTTGAAAAGTTTTTGGGTTTTGGGGTGAACTAAACAGGGTCTAGGTTTCAGGCATGATTTATTGCTTTTCATTGCATGAACTGTTTGATTAATTAAGTGTCACTGTCAATATATAGCTCACTGGAATGAAGCAGAGAGCATGAAAGTATGCTCTCTGTTTCACACCACTTTCGGAAAAATTAGAACCTTCTATAAACATTTTGCCCTCTACTACTTTTCTATTGACAGATTTAAACCTTGCCTACTGTTGCATTGTGACCGGGCATATGCTGGATGCAACTAATGTATAAGCAAGTCCATCGACGCATTTGCCATGGATGGCACTATGCTCCTACAGATTTGCGGTTTATTTTAGTCCTATTGTTGATCATATATTTATTAATTCCAAAGCGCAAATCCTTATTCCATCATATCTATATTTAAAGCATTTTTTCTTCACACCTCCATAATAAACAAACTTATCTAGAGAAAAATATTAGGCATATTTTTTAAGCCTTATTTCGAAAAACACGCGGGACGAGAATCTTCCCCCGAAAAATGTTTATTCTACGTCTCTTGGAAGATAGATTAGAGGATCCTTTCTTATCAAAGATTTAGCCTACTTATAAAGTAGTGTTTATATTTGGATGCATTGTTAGAAAAGCAGGCTCAAAAGATGTTATAAATGATGTATATATGTTCTTTTCGTTGTAACTTACTAATTGATGGTAATTACTCAGTAATCTAAGTATCAACTTTGCTTTTGTCGAGCGTAAGTTTTAGCTACAGAAAATAAATATTTTTGTCAAGATATACATGGTGTATCTTATTGTACTATATATAAAAATAAATACCAAATAAGTTTTTATGACCTGTTGAAATCCTCTCCCCAAAGTTGTCAATCCTGTTTATTAGCTCTTTAGTTATTTTAAATTTTCAAATTTTAATAAAATATTGTGTATTTAATCTCTTCTGATGAGTTTTTATAGACACGCACGATATTCACTAGTTTTGAATAAATAACTCTACAGTTTCCACACTTGTTCCTGCAGCCATAAAGCTAGATGATATATGGGGCGATGATTGCATAGGGATATACACCAATAGAGGTTGGCAACTGTATCATAGCGCTAATCAGGCGATCCCCGCCCCACTGCCGGCCGGCCGCCTGAGGCGAGGTCCAGCCGCTCTAGGCTGCTCCGCTGCGACGCTCATCCTCTCCGTCGCGTCCCTCATGGAGGATGTCCCCCGTTTTGATTGTGCCGTCGACTAGACGGGCTCTACGTAGGCTCACTGCGAAAGATTCAGCAATCCCCGATCATGGAATGGCGGGCAACTTCTGGGATCGCGTCTACGATTCTGCTTGTGAGGCGGATCTCCCCAAGCCGCCGCCCCTGAACACGATGGACCGACTTGCCTCCTCGCCGTTCCCGAAGGCAGTCCACGCGCCGTGGAAGAGGATGTGGAAAGGTCCACTGCCCCCGCGACGAATCACTCCGCCGGCGACGTTTGGAGACTTCATTTTACCGGTGATGCACTCCGGTAAACGAAGAAACGATGGTCGTGCTCAAGTCCAGGACTCCTGCGTCATCTATGGCGACAGCCTGGATCCTATTTCACCGGAGGTTCGAATCTCGGAAACCGGTGTGTGTGGACCGACTCCCGCCCAACGACAGTCCGACCTGGTTCAGGCTGCACCGGCTTTGGATGTCGTCCACCAAGCCCTGAACCCACAGATACGTAAACCTAATCGGCGCCCGTTCAACCTCTACGCTTTCTGCAACAACGCCGCCGCCACGTCGCCCTCCTTCACAGACGCCGGCATCTCGGCACTATCCTACCGCGACGCCCTCATGGCCGGCAACCACGGACACGGGCATGGACGTGCCTTCTCCGGGCGCGGCGCACAGGATCACCGCCGTGGTCGTGGTGGTCGCCACGACTCCCATGGCCGTGCGGGACAGGGAAGAGGACGCGGCTCCTGGGGGTGCAGTATCCTACTGCCACCGATGCTGGCCGTGCGCCCCCACCTCTCCCCACGGGTGTTGCAGGTGGTCGTGGAGGCCCCAAGCCCATTGACAACAACGATAGCTCTGCGGCGTCGGAGGGCGCAGCAGTGAATGCCCCTAGGCCTGGGGCTGGACGTGATGGTGATCAGCGAGCACTGGGCGGGGGTCGTGGCCACGGCGATGATATCGACGCAAGAGTCCAGGCAGCCGGCAACGTTTTGGATGATGAACAGGGCAAGCAAAAAAGGAAGCGCAAGGATTAACCGTTGAAGCTGGTCTGTACCATTTGCTCCGAGGAACACTACACAAATCAATGCCCCCAGCTCCGAGGTCCGAAACCTACTGTGGCTTATTGCGGTGCCGCAGAGGACGGTATGGGTTTTTTTCAGATTCAAGCTGCAAGAAATAACCAAATTGTCATGCCTGCACAGTCATCAGTGGCTGCTCTCATTACTGTGGAGGTTGGTGAGGTCTCTGCTCAGTTGCTTCGATCTGAATTGGCTAGGATCATCCCGGTCCATTGGGACTGGGAGGTACAAGAACAGGGTCCCAAATATTTTGTTGTTCCTTTCCCAAGCATGGATGAACTGGAACGGATGATTGCGATACGAACAATCACCACGAAGAACAAGGAAGGCACTATTATTTTTGAAGAGTTCATCGATGATGTCCAACCCATTAAAGTTTTGCAGCAGGTTTGGGTGACAGTTACTAGAGTGCCTCGTGTGCTTCGCTCCTTTTTACCTTTATGGGCAGTCGGCTCCATCATCGGGGCTATACAGAAAGTTGACATGGCCCACCTTCGGGCAACTGGGCAGGTCCGTATCCTGGTGGCGGTAATTGATGCCAAAAAGATTCCTAAGCAGGCCGACGTTTGTGCTATTAGCAGCGTTTATCGGCTCTATTTTAAGCCTAATGAAGTTGTGCAAAACGATACTTTCAACCCAGAGGAAGATGATCTGTTGGATGATGCTGATAAGAATGCCAATGGGGGAGACCGGTGATGGAAGATGCAAATCCTGACCCTACAGCAAAAAATAGTGATGCTGGCACATCTGACAATGCCCCGGTAAATCCTCAAAATATACCTCCTCAGAAGCAAGCATCTATGGTTCATGAGAGTTTGGATCTAGCATGTGAACAGCTGATTAATGAGATTAGTATCAAAGTTATGATTGAGTCAGATAACGGGGTAATTGGACAGAAATATTCCCCGTTAACAGAGGAAGAACGGACAGCATATAATAATATTGAAGCTGAACCGTTGGTGGCTACAGATGCTACTCCTGCTGCGTGCGTCCCCGCTGCTCAAGCTGAACCGTTGGTGGCTTCCGACGCCACTGCTGATGCGTTCACCCTTCTACCACGCCCTCAAGATGTTAATGCTGCTTCCCAACAGGTTTCTGACTCCACAAAAAACCAGCCCCCTCAGAAGCAGGCCGCCTTGGTGAAGGAGTGTATGGACACAATATGTGATCAACTTCTGGAGGACATCAGTTTAAAAGTTATGCTTGAGTTAGATGATGGCTCCAATCAGAAGTCCTACTCTCCACTGACAGAAGAAGAACTTGTGGCCTATGAGAATTCCACTAATCAATTTCACTCTTCTTCTTTTTTTGTTTCACCAACGTCGGAATTTTTGGCCGGGGATGCTAACCCCGGCTCTGCTAGTGGCGCAATGAACGCCCAGGTGGGGGGTTCTACACCGCCCTCACCCCCCCTCTCGGCAGCGGACCTCGAAGGTGGAGAGGTAATAGCGTTGGAGGCCAAGTCTGGACACGACGACGCACTGGCGCAGCACGCAGATCAAACCATCGCCCCTGCAGCTGCACCGTCGGTGGGGGGTTCGACTTCACCCTTAGCCCCCCCAACCTGTGGCACTTCACTTCCTCGGGGGCAGCAGCGGTGACTCCGTGCCCCACACATCTTCACCGGGACATACTGCTGCTACTCCGAACGGGGACACAACGTCGGCAGATGTCGTCTCCGTGCTCCCGATACTGGCAAGGGGGGAGCCTCTCCCGTTACCTGCTGTTGCAGCACAGGCGGCTGCTCCAGCTGCTTCTCCAGTGGCGACAGGGGTGAAACACCCCCCCACGGCTGCTGCTGATGCTTCGCAGGTGCTGCTGGCCGCACCGTTAGTGGCTAGTGTGGAGGAAGGAGCATCTGAGGAGCGAGCCGTACCACCTGCGACACCTACTGCGATCTTCATCGAGAAGGGGATCACTCCGGTGGACACGACCACTCTAGCAGTGGGAGAGTTACCACCTGGGGGTACGGTGGCGCCCATCAAAGTGCTGCGCCGTAGCTCCAGGATTGCGGCAACCGCGGATGTCCACACCCTACATAAGGTTCAACGGATGGCAGCGAAAAAGAACCTTGTTCGAGGTAATTCTTTAACTAGCTTTCCAGATTCTAAAGTTCTTGCAAACCTTGGTAGGATAGGCATCAACCTAGGTACCTCAGATGTAGTTTCTATTAAAAACTTAGAGGTAGACAAGTTGGTCTTATGTGCCAATGAAAAAAAGGGCTCCACCAAATCTAGACTCTCCAATCTTGAGAGTGACGATGAGCGGGAGAGCCGAATTGAGGAGATCCTCAGCCACACCTGTGGTAATTTAAATGAGAATCTTCTGGAGGAGGAGAGTGACCAAATAATAGATCTCTCTCCACTCCGTAGGAAGAAAAAATACAACAATGCCAAGAATATCATGAAAGGCAAACTTCCTAAAAAACTAAAAACACCCTCCAAAATAAAAATAAAATGAAAGGTGTTTTCTGGAATAGCAGAGGTCTTAGACACTTGGCTAAGCACAGATTTTTGTCCGAACTAGTTAAGGAAGAACAGATTAATTTTATCGCTCTGTCCGAAACTGGTAGGGACTCATTCCCGGATCATGTTCTCAAAAATCTTTGTGGAGGACATGATTTCCTTTGGCACACTATGGCGCCCCACGGTAGGTCTAGGGGTATCCTGCTAGGTGTGGATTTGAATATTTTTGACATTGGAGCAATCGTGGAGGGAGACTTCTATGTAAAATTCACCCTAAGAGTTAAATCAAATGACTTCAAATTTGTGCTTTATGTGGTCTATGGACCAGCACAACTGCAGAACAAGCGTGCTTTCTTAGTAGAAATAGCCAACACGTGTTCCAAAGAAACACTCCCATATATCATAGGAGGAGATTTTAATATAATGCGTTGCCCAGAGGATAAAAGCAGTGGTGACTTTGACCCTAAATGGCCAAATCTTTTTAATGCTATTATTGAATCTATAGATCTTAAAGAGATTACCATGGTTGGTCGCCAATACACATGGACTGGCCCAGGGGATAATCCAACTTTTGAAAAGTTAGAGTCCTAGTTAGCACAGAGTGGGAAATTATGTTTTCCTTAACCACAGTAGAACCAAGAGATGGTAATATTTCAGACCATACTCCCCTGGTTCTGAATACAGGTGCTTCAACCCACCAGACCCACAATCACCCTTTCAAATTTGAGAGAGGATGGTTGATAAGAGATGGATTTTATGATATGGTTGCAAATATTTGGCAATCACCATGCTCTGGGTCAACTCCCCTTGAACGGTGGCAGTTTAAAATTCGTAGACTCCGTCAGTATCTAAGGGGTTGGGCGAAACACACAGCAGGGTCATATCGCAAAGAAAAAAAGACTCTGTTAGCTCTTTTAGAGAAAATTGATAAGAAAGCTGAGATCTCTCCTTTATCTGATCAAGAGATCAATCTGAAGCATTATCTAAAAGAGCGTTTGGTCAACCTTCTGAGAGAGGAGGAACTGAAATGGTACCAGAGAGCCAAAGTTAAAACCCTACTGGAAGGGGATGCTAACACTCGGTTCTTTCATTTAGTGGCCAACGGGAAACATCACAAGCAGCATATCTATAAACTTGAGAATGATCAAGGTGCTGTGATAGGAGATGATAATCTCAAAAGACATATTACGACTTATTATAAAGAACTCTTTGGACAGCCGGAGAGTCTTGAGATTTCCCTTAGGGAAGACCAAATCCTGGATATTCCACAGGTATCTCCGGAGGAAAATGACATCCTCATTAGCCCTTTCACTGAATCCGAAGTGAGGGATGCGGTCTTCCAAATGGAGCATAATAAAGCTCCAGGACCAGATGGTTTTCCGGTGGAATTCTATCAGGTGTTTTAGGGAGTGATAAAGGAGGATCTCCTTCCCTTATTCACTGAACTGCATAGGGAGACTCTTGACCTATACAGTCTGAATTTTGGTATTATTACCTTAATCCCAAAAGTTAATAATGCCATAAAAATTCAGCAATACAGGCCAATTTGTGTTCTTAATGTGAGCTTTAAAATATTCACTAAAGTGGGCACAAATAGGCTTAATTTGGTAGCTAAAACTGTAGTGAGACCAACACAAACTGCCTTTATGCCAGGCAGGAATATAATGGAGGGGGTCGTCATCTTACACGAAACCATCCATGAGCTTCACACAAAAAAGAGAGACGGTGTCATTTTCAAAATTGATTTTGAAAAGGCATACGACAAAGTGAAGTGGTCTTTTCTACAACAAACGCTACGTATGAAAGGTTTTTCCCCCAAATGGTGTCGATGGGTAGAAACTATGGTCACAGGTGGGAGTGTTGGAATCAAAGTCAATGATGACATAGGGCCCTACTTCCAGACCAAACGTGGACTCAGACAGGGAGATCCAATGTCACCAATCTTATTCAACATCGTCGCAGATATGCTTGCTCTCCTTATTAACAGAGCAAAAGCTGACGTTCAGATAAGAGGTGTTATACCCCACCTTATAGATGATGGTCTATCCATATTACAGTATGCGGATGACACCATTATCTTTATTGATCACAACCCCAACAAGCACAGAATTTGAAACTGTTGCTTTGTGCTTTTGAACAGTTATCAGGGTTGAAGATCAATTTCCACAAGAGCGAAGTCTTCTGCTATGGAGCTGCTAAAGAGATGGAATCCTTTCATACTAGTCTCTTTGGTTGCAATTCTGGGGAATATCCCTTCCGATATCTTGGGATCCCTATGCATCATAGACAACTCCTTAATTGTGAATGGAGAAAAGTAGAAGATCGTTTTAAACATAAACTCTCTTGTTGGAAAGCGAAGTACCTGTCTTTTGGGGGAAGACTAGTACTGCTTAATTCAGTCCTAAGCAGCCTGCCTATGTTTATGATGTCTTTCTTTGAGATCCCCAAGGGAAAGAACCTAGATCATTATAGATCAAGGTTCTTTTGGCAAGGATCCTCAAATAAACATAAATATCGCCTTGCCAAATGGGACATCCTGTGCCGCCCTAAGGATCAAGGAGGATTAGGTATCCTAAATTTACAATTGCAAAACAAGTGCCTCCTAGCCAAATGGCTGAATACAGAAGGTATATGGCAAACACTTTTAAGGAATAAATACCTAAACTCCAAAAGCCTATCCCAGGTGACAGGCTAAGCCCAATGACTCTCATTTTTGGAGAGGCCTCATGCGTATCAAAGATGAGGTGTTGGCAAAAGGTTCCTTTCATATTAAAGATGGAACCGCAGCTAGGTTTTGGGATGATACATGGGCAGGGGATAAGCCTCTGAAAGCTAGTTATCCATCTTTATATAACATAGTGAGAGATCCTCACGCCACTGTCTCAAAAGTTATGAGTACGAACCCTCTTAACATATCTTTTAGGAGGGCCTTGGTGGATAATAAACTTACAGAATGGCTTAGTCTAGTGGCTAAGATATCACATGTCGAATTGGTGGATGGTCGAGATTATTTCAGATGGAGTTTAACCAGGTCAGGGTTATTATTTGTTCGTTCCTTGTATCTCAATCTTATAGATACACATATACCCTTTCGGCATAGGAAGATCTGGAAGATAAAGGTACCTCTAAAAATTAAAATTTTTCTTTGGTTCCTGCAAAGGGGTGTCATCCTAACCAAAGACAACCTTGCTAGGAAAAATTGGAAAGAGAGTCAGAAGTGCATTTGGTATAATGGGAATGAAACTATTCAATACTTATTCCTAGACTGTCCCTTTACCAAAATGATTTGAAGGCTTATCTTCTTTGCTACTTTGCTACGAGTTTGACCCAACCTAGATCAATCAGCCAAGATCAATCAGCCACATGTTTGGTACTTGGCTATCTAATCAAAATAAAAAGATTAGAGATTTGATTTGGGTAGGGGTGGCTGCTTTGCTTCGGGCTATCTGGAGATGCCGCAATGATTATGTTTTTAATAAAATGAAAACTAACTCTATTATGCAGGTAATTTTCAGGGGAGCGTACTGGTTATGCTTTTGGGCTCAGCTGCAGCATGATGAGACAGCCAAGGACGTGCTCTCGATGATAAGCAAGAAATTAGAAGTAATTGCTTTAGAGATTTCCAATAATAGATGGAAACATTTATATTGTTTAAACTAGCGTCCCAGTCCATGTATAGGACTATGGCTCTGTCTGTTTATTTCATATAAAACTCTGTAATTTTAGGCTGTGTACATCCTCGAATGTAGAGGCCGGATTTTATATCCATTATCTAAAAAAATATGAGTTCATCTCACAGATATCTATAGGTCAACACAAGGGAGCACTTCTAAATTAAATGTAGTCGTGATCTTTGCTTGAATCAGGTACGCCGTAAGCATAGCTTCCTCTGTTTTACAGTGTCGGAGCAGACTCCTCAGATGAATCCTCCCTACATGTCATTCACTAGCAAATTAGTACAAATAATGATATGAGAAAAAAGTACTACTATCCTTTTGATAATAAACTAAATCAGACACATTGTACATTACTCCCACTAAATACGCAATATATACAGTACTTCCTCCGTCCAAAAAGAATAATGCAACTTAGCATTCAAAATTTTTCTATAGATCTAGGCAAATATATATTGCATCTCTTTAGGCTGTCTGGTGTTGCCTGGTATGTATTATATAAATACATGATATACATTGGATCTTTTTAGGCTGGCTGGTGTTGCAGGAATCAATGTAATTGATGCAATAATGTACAAAATTAATTGACTATTGCTGTTCCAAGGAACACATTAGATCTCTTTCGATTTTGTAGATAAAAGATATACTTTTGGTCTATGTACAGCTAAAAGTATGAAGTTGAAAAAACATACTGTATAGCTGAATAGAAGTGTTGCCTTGGTGGTATCTCAAGTTGATCTGCACTTTTCTCAAACATCTCTAAAACCTTGCTCATTGTTGGACGGGACATAGGAGACACTTGTATACACCATAAGCCAATCGAGGCCATTTTCCTTGCCATCTCTTCTGTTTCCCCTGCCATATCAAATGTATGTAGGCTTCCCACTTCAGCCAAATGACTATAGATAAAGTCTGGAAAATACATCTCACTGGAATTGTTCACACTTTCTTTCAGGTTCTTTCTTCCTCCCACCATCTCAAGAAGCATCATTCCGTAGCTGTAGACATCTGATTTAGTAGAAACTACTCCAAATCTCCTTGCGAAAACTTCAGGTGCGATGAACCCAATTGTCCCTCGCATGCCTGCCATTGATAGGTAACTCTCCTTTGGGTTGCATAACTTGGCCAAACCAAAATCAGCAATTTTTGAGATAAAATCATCATCAAGAAGGATATTGTGTGGTTTTATGTCAAAGTGTATGATGCGTGTATTACAGCCGCGGTGCAAATACTCCAAACCTCTTGCAATACCAATTGCTATTTCATAGAGCTTGTCCCATCCCATAATTGTTTTTGAATTATCATCATAAATAAATTTGTCCAGTGATCCATTAGCCATATACTCATAAATAAGAGCTCGCTTGGATCCCTCTAAGCAAAAACCAAGCAGAGTAACAATATTAACATGAGATGTCCTTCTGATGCTGAAAACTTCATTGATAAAATCTTCTCCATTTCTTGTGAAGTCATGGAGGAACTTCACTGCAACAAGCATGCCACATGGTAATGTACCTTTATAAACCATGCCATAGCCACCTTCTCCAAGTTTTTCACTAAAATATCTTGTTATTTCCTTCAGCTGTGAATATTTATATCTCTTTGGAGCCAAGGAGCCATAATCTTCTAGAAGCTCCTCAATATTTTGTTTAGTAGTTGAGTTAACTCGAATGGTTTGTTGAAATTTTCCCCTCCTACGGATCTTGAAGACAAAAATGACACAGACCATGATCAAGAGAATGGCTCCAAGAGTTGAAACTGGTAAAAAAAAAATATGTGAATGATATAAGAACCATAACATTGTACATTTCAAAATTGATTGAAGATTATACAGCATAAAGCTTTGTAAAAACTAGATAAAGTTATCCTGAAACCAGTACTCATTATGTTTATTGAATAATGAATTATACTACTGAACACATTGAAATTTTGCCACTGACCACTAAATATTTCACCTTCAAAATTAAAGCAATTGATGTCACTGCAATAATTAATGATCCTAGCATCAATGCCAATTTACTACGTACATGAAAATCCTTTAAATTAAAAGAATGGCCACTTGTAGAAAATGAATATGAAACATCATCCAATAGAAGTATTGGTAACTACTACTGTCCAATTATGGTAAAAATATATTTATATTTATATTTATATTTAATATTTACTACGTTTACTCCAATGAAGAATATGATAAAAATTACATGGTATTTTATATTATGCTAGTAAGTCATCAGAAGGTTATGAATAAATACCCGCCAGCACCACCATCCCTGAGGGAAATTTTCGAGATTTTCCATCTGTAAAATGAAATATATGTACATAAAGTTAAACAAAATAGTGATAGCCAAATAGAGCCCAATGATAGATTTGATATCCATGCCCTACGTTTTCATGAAAAAAAAAATTGATGTCCATGCCCTACGTTCTCAAGAAAAATAGGATTTGATGTCCACAGATCATGTGTTACCACCTGTATGTACCATGTTAGGAAAGATACGGGGCATTTATATCTAAATATGGTGTAGCAAGCCAAAATAATAGTATAATTTAGAATAGGGAGTATTTTTAGGTACTCCCTCTATCCCTTTTTAAGTGTCTAAATATGATGTAGCAAGCCAAAATAATAGTATAATTTAGAATAGGGAGTATTGTTAGGTACTCCCTCTATATATCCCTTTTTAAGTGTCATCTAGATTTTCACGCTCTTAAGTTTGATTAGATTTATAGAAAATGTCAGTAATATTTATATCTTCAAATAAGTGTATTATTGAAATATGTGTAGCGATTAATCTAATGATATTTATTACACACTATAATATTAGTAATCTCTTGTGTATATTTGGTTAAAATTGAGTAAATTTGCCCCCTCGATACATGCAATTTAAAAAGTATAAATATAGATTTTATTATATTCCTTTTTAGGTGGAGATTGCAACAAAAATGACAGGTGGGCGATACGTGCAGTTCAAAAAGTATAAATATAGATTTTATTATATTTCTTTTTAGGTGGAGGTTGCAACAAAAATGACTGGTGAGCCTCAAGGTTCTCTTCGATGTAACTTTAAGGCCTATTTGGCACTGCTCGGCTTTATTAGTAAATCAGCTTAGCTATGTGGGCAGCTTCGTCGTTTGACTTTAGCTTTAATTGAAAGTGTGTCTTTTGGTAAAATAGCTTCTCACTAGACCCACCTTAGACTTAGACCCACCTGTCATTCAACTCACCCCTTTATTCCTCTCACCCCTCCTGAATCTCTGACCACCATCGCATCTCTCCTCACTGCCGCCCAATCAACACGCAACCACGCATGCATCAACATCGGTGGGTGGTGTCCATGCGCTCTCCTCCTCCCCAACACCAGTGGCCATGTGCACCCCTTGTCCCCAACACTAGTGGTTGCACGCTACCCCTTCCTCCAACACCAGTGGTTGCGTTCGCCCCTTCTCCCAACATCGGTTGCCACGCGCGGCACATCCTCCGCAACACCAGTGGCCGCACGGCACCCATCTTCCCCAACGCTACCTTCGCTAAACTTCACACGGCCTATATGCTTCATGTCCATGGGCACCGATAATGCATGACCGAGGAGGTCTCCTTGGTGCATGGACCCACGAAAGCGTGAGGGAGGCCAGTAGAACCTGGAATTTTCTAGCTCTCCCTCCTATGTAGGCAGCCTTCTCAGCAGGAAATCTGGGACTTCTCCTATGAAGCAGCATGCCAGACAACTGTTTGGTTTAGTTGAAGCTGAAAATCTGCTCATAAACTTCCTTTGGCAGTTGTTTCATAATAAACCCTAGGTGGCTTGCACTACTATAAAAAATCTTTTGCGAGGCCTTTTGAAATAGGCCTAGGAGGCCGGCAGGATTTTCAACCGCCTCGGTTAAGGCTGTTATTTTTATATCAAGGCAGTTACAAACAACCACCTCACAAAAATGAGTAACCGATGGCGGGCACCTTAAAACGTCCATCTCGGTTAATATTGATTAACCGAGGTGGTTGTTCTAATGCATGTTGACGGTCCTTAACTAAAAATATAAACTGTCAACAAAACATAGAAAAGAGCATAAAAGGAAATACCTACATAGAATAGTGGTTATATTGACATAATTCCACATTGTGAATCAATATGCAGGGATTTATAAGGAAAAGAGGAGACATGAAGGACGTCGGGCTAAAAGGCATATTCTATCATGAAACCAAGTTGCAAAGGAGCTAGAAGACATGAGAAGACCATCACCGAAGGTGGGGCCCACCTGCCATAGGGCAGGGTCGGCCGACTTGGCCTGGCCTCACCTATCAGCTGCCTTCTCACGTCAGTTCTCTACTGCCTTAGGATTTACATCTACGTCGTTGATTGAAGTTAGTTTGATCTGAGGGCTCTAGTTCATCCCATCGGCCTATATAAAGAGACCCTACCCCCTAGGTTGAGAGCACCAAGTCATTTGATTAAATCATCAAGGCTAGAAACCCTAGAGCTCCACCATATTCTAGGCATAGCTACATAGGTTAAAAGTAGAGAAAGGCAAGCTTCGCTTAGATTCGGATCATGTTGAGAGCGTTGCTCGGTAAATCCTTTTAATCTCTCTATTTGTATTTGTTTATATATTTGTTGGATACTATAGATATGACTTTGCTTTATTCATTATTTATGATCTCAACTATATTGTTTGATTATGGCCTTGTTTAGTTCACCCTAAAAACCAAAATCTTTTCAAGATTCCCCGTCACATCGAATCTCGTGACACATGCATGGAGCATTAAATGTAGACGAAAATAAAAACTAATTGCACAGTTTACCTGTAAATCACGAGATGAATCTTTTAAGCCTAAGTACTCCATGATTGGATAATGTTTGTCAAATAAAAACGAAAGTGCTACAGTTTCGAAAACCGAAAAGTTTTTGGACTAAACAAGGCCTATATACTTAGTATAGTTGGGGTATTTATGTGTATATTCGTATAGCGTTCATCCTTTGATATCATGGGTGAATGGTGGATATCATGTAAGGATACACTCTATAACCGGGCCATGTGGTAGATCGTGGGAGTGACAGTCTCTTAAGTCCCTATGGAGTCCACCCCCTGTATATAAAACTAGTAGAACGCGGTTGCGGGGAAAAGTCTTACCGAATCCTAGCTCTCCTTTTAGTAATGTTCTTTATGTATAGATATAATGCTAATCTTAATAATGATTGCTAAGTGTAATTGCACTAATCATAGTATTGTTTGACATATAGTTAGAATGACTTAGGAATATTCTTTTACTCTGCCTAATACCATGCTAATACTATAGAATGGAGTGCTCTAGGTATATTTATCATTTATGACTTGTTACTTATCATTTATCAATCATTTATCTATGACTTGTGACACTTATCCATGTTATGAGTAGATATGGTTAACTCTCCATTGCATATATGAGTGATAATCATATATTTCTTGGCCATCCCTTACTAGTGGTAAAATATAAATTGACAACCTAGTAGTACTCTAGGTAAAATGCTACAATAATATATTTAATCTATGCGCTTGCGGATAATATTTCTTTATTATCTTCATATTCTATCTAGTCACATAAAATAATAAGTTATCTACTTAGTTGTAGTGTTAGGTAATGCCAACAAACATCCTAAGCACCATCACCGTGGATGACCAGTTGGTTCGCTAAGCTAGAGGTGTAGGTAGTTAATAAGTGACTAGCTAAAACAAGTGTTGCATTAATAAATTAAATACCAACAATACAAATGCCTCGACTAACCAAGGCGATTGTTCTAACGCTATAAGATGCACCTTGAATAATACTAGCCCATCTCAGAGCCTAGATAGCCCATCTCGGCCTAATATTGTGCTCAGGGTATATATAAATGAATCCTTAGAACCCTAAACTCACTGCCTCACTCCACCATCTAGTCGCCGCCAGCCTTGACTCCCTCACTTCCCATCCTGTGGCCCTCTTCTTTCCTCAGCACCGCTCCACTCCGCACCACGAGCGTTGCACCTCCTCCCTCTGCACTACGAGCATTGCGCCCCCCTAACTCTGCACTGGTGCCTCCTCCCTGCCTCCAGCCACCATGGCGGCGCCCCTCCTGCCTCGCATCACGGTGGCACGACTCCACCATGGTGGCGAGCATGGGCCATCTCACCCGACGACGTGCGTGGGGAGGTAGATCCGGCCTCCACCTCCTCCCGATAGCAGTTTCGACACCTAGCTCTGGCCTCCTCCTCCTCCCCGGTGGCAGATCTAGCCTCCACCTCCTCCTCAGCGGTGGATCTAGTCTCCACCTCCTCCCCAGCAGCGGATCTGGCACCCACCTTCTCTCCAGCGGTGCATCCGGAACCTACCTCCTCCCCGGTGGCGGATCCGGCCCCGACCTCCTCCCCGGCGGTGCTCCCGATGTCCGAATCTGGTCAAGGAGGCGGGGTGGCGTGGATGGACTCGGCGGACCCATGGGTGGCTCGCTAGGCTTTTTTCTTTCTTTTGTTGTTTTTTATTCAATTTACTAAGGCAGGAATCAAACCGCCTTGGAAAAAAGTCCCATTAATCGTGGCATTTCATCTAAGGCGTTTTGGGTGTCCACCTTAAAAAATTGTTTTGCCCGCCTGGGTTAAGTTTATTGCAGTAGTGTGGGAATTCGGTCAAGAGAGGGTGGAAATGAAACATGGGCTGCTGCTTGTGTGATAGTGTAGAATCTATAAACTACCTTCTGTTTAATTGCCATACGGCCAATCTTGTTTGGAGTCTTCTCATGAATGTCTTCAATTTGCACCCATGTCATTGTTCTCTGGAGCAACTCTCAAATACTTGGTTGCAAGGCAACGGGCCTATGCCGAGTAGATTGATCGTCTTTTTTTTGCAAGGTTTGCATGGGCGGCGTGGACTACAAGAAATAAGATGGATATATGACCATAAAAAAAATAAGATGGATATAGAAAAGTCTTTTCTTATTAAAGCTCTCACTGTGATGTGACGTATATTACAATATCATTGATGCAGAGGTGGAGTATGTTATTGAAGGAAAAGGATAAGGAGCATATCTCACAAGTTCTAGAGTTGATTTTGGGATGGATGAACAACTTTAGACCCAGGACGACCATGGCTACTGATGTGTTTGTGATTTTAGCTTTTGATAGCGCTTGGAGTCCTTTGGCTTATCTGAAGTGTAGTTCCGTGCCTAGTTTTTACTAGCCTAGAGTTGTAATGTGGCTGATATCCCTAGCGTATTCTATTACCTGTTGCTTTCCTAAAAAGCATAATTAATTTTTGTTAAAAAAATATTTGATCGTTCGCTTGTTTAAAAAATCATAGTTAAAAGTCATATTTGTAAATTTATTGTGAAAGAAAATATTGTTGAACGACTATATTCTGCAATAAAGTCACTCAATGCGCTACACGCGGCTTCCACACCTACCTATCTGGTCTCGTCATCATCATAAAATAACGACAAAAACTAAAGAGTACAGTACGTTGCTGGCCCCGTGTTAGTTGTCACCCTCGCGAGAGAAGAAGAGACTCAACTGGACTGGACTTGTGGTGGTCAACCCAACTCACCTCGGGACTTCGCCGCCGCTGTTGTGCCCGCCGGCGACGGCTCGGGCGGTGGCGCCGGCTCCACGACGATGGTCTTCGCGCTCGGCGGCGTGTAGAACGGCATCACCTCGAACCGCGTGTAGCATGTCAGTGAGTAGGCGCGCCCTCCTCTCGTCCATCTGCATACAAAATGAGCAGGTGTCATGCTCATGCCGCCGCCACTGCTCTGCATCGCACAAGCTAACGTACATCGGCAACGACGCGGCGATTCGCCGGAGGCAGCGGCGGCAGTCGTCCGGCGACAGGTACGCCACGCACTGCACGAACCCGTACAGGCTCTGCTCGGCGCTCATGTTGGTGCGTCCGAACGCGAAGGACCGCAGCGACGCGGCGGCCGCGGGGGCGAGCCGGTCCATGAGCATTCCCAGCGCGGCGGCGCTGATGGCGGCCTCGCCGGCGCGCGTCAGGTTGTTGTAGAAGGAGAACCTCTGCGCCATGTCCGGGCTCGCCGGGAAGCTCGCGTTCGCGTACCGGAGAAGGCAGTTGTTGTACATCATGTCGGCGGCCACGGCGCGCGGGCACGCCAGCGTCACGTTCCCGGCCGCCATGGCGAGGCAGAGCCGGCACACCTCCGGTGGGGCGTCGGCGTAGCAGATGGCGAGCCCGTAGGACGACTGGTGGTCCGCCGGACCGTTATCGCCGCCGACCGTGCTGTTGCCGTTGCCGCCGTAGGAGGCCGTGACGGTGACCAGGTCCTTGAGCATGCCGCGGAGGTTCGCGTCGTAGGCATCCCCAGGGGTGTAGTTCGCCGGCGAGCACAAAGACCAGACTTTCACCGTCTGCCCGAGCGCCAGGGTGGCGCTGTGGACGGCGGCGACGAGGAGCACCAGGAGCAGGAGGGAGTTCACGGCCGCCATGGCCGGTGGCGTATGATGGTCGACTGTGTGGTACCAGACTGTGCAAAATTAAAGCTTGTGAACTACTACCCCTTGGCCGTGCAATGCGGTGCGTCTTTATTTATTTGTGGGCACCTTGGTAGCCATGACTATGGTCGTACGAATGTCCTGCTAATCATCTTACCTTGTTAATAATTTTCGACAATAAAGCCTTGTTTAGTTCACTCCAAAAACCAAAAAGTTTTCAAGCTCCGTCACATTAAATCTTTAGGCACATGCATGAAGCATTAAATATAGACGAAAATAAAAACTAATTGCACAGTTTATATGTAAATCGAGAGACGAATCTTTTGATTCTAGCTAGTCCATGATTGAATAATATTTACCACAAACAAACGAAAGTGCTACAGTAGCGAAATCCAAAAGTATTTCGCATCTAAACAAGGCCTAAATACACATTACACAAAATGTGGGTCTGTCAAGGTGTCAGTGAGACACATACAAGTTTGTGAGGAAAATAAAATACCAAAGGATCTGAGTGAATACAAATCGATTTATTAATGCGTCGTCAACGTCAACCTTGCATTATCATGGTCATATAGGACAAACGTCGGTGGTCTAAAATGTTATGGTTGAAAATACTGTTTAAATATGACTTAGACAAGCGAACCGAATGAGATGGGGCTAAGCTGCTCGTCTTTCTCACGTATCTACATTGTGGTCATGATCATGGATCCCTGCTGTCGTTAGACTATCTCCAACAATCGTCACTCAAAATACAAGACCTATTTATCCTTTGGTAGCGCTAGAGGTAAAAGATTCCATATCCATTTTTAGTCTTCTCCAACAACAAGATCTAAAAGACAACACTCTCTGCAAATGGGTCTCGAGGAGAGAGGATACTCAAATTTGGGTTATGCCTCTCCTGATACCCAAAATGGGTCTTCTGTATGGGTATTCTGTTGGAGGCTATAGGTATTGTGTTAGAAACCTATTTTGGGTTTGGGTTCCATATGAGTTTGTTATTGGAGACAGCCTTACTCGTCTTTCTCACGTATCTACATTGTGGGGTGGGCCTAAGCTGCCTTGGCAAAGATAGGGGTATATGAATGAGAAATTGCAAGTGTAAAGACAGATAGATACACAAGTTCATATATATCTTGTCGCGAGGGGGCTTTTTTTTTGTCCTTGTAGAAACCTTTTTTTTTCAACTGAGATAGTATTGTTGTATATACAAGCCTTCTAGATTAGATCACTCGATGCGTGGGGAGAATATGTAAGTAACCTAAAGTAAGAACTGAACTAAATCAATCAAAAGCATAGACACAAGAGTACCAATCCAGGTGTCACTCAAAGTAGAGCTATATCTGCCAAGCTACATGGTAGAAGATAAGTCGATAGTTTCTGCTCCTCATGGTGATAAGGCTTTGCCTTGGATGGTATCTCATCTCTATTTCTTTATTTATACCGTTTAAATGGCAGGGCTTGTAGCAGGGATACTTGAAGTGCACGCACGGGTGCGCCTATAGTCTGCGGCACATTGGCTGGTGGTGAGGCTAGGTTGACCGACTTAGGTGAGGGACGGTGACCCTTTGTTCTACTGCCCACTGCTATAGAAGAGGTCTTTGGACGATTACCAAAATCGCCAATAGTCTCGGCAGATTTGGTCCTCGAGATTAAAGACTTCTTTAGTCCCGGTAATACAGTCCGAGACTAAAGGGTCCCGCCCAACGGCTACTGCGCAGAGCTATCGGGGCAGGACCCTTTACTCCCGGCTCGTGTTATGGGCCGGGAGTAAATTGGGGACTTCACCCTTTTTAGTCCCCGTTTTTACTTCAAGCTAGGACTAAAGGTGCACGAGTTATATCTTTCTCCCTTCTTCCTCTCCGAGACCGAGCCTATTCAAAATTCAGTGAGCTTATTCCCTCTTTTCTTCCTAGCCTTTGCTTGTTCTTGCTTGTTCTTCCTTGTTCTTCATCTCCGGCACCCATTGGTGATCTTCTTCGACGCCATCATCGTTTCCTCGGGTCTAGGGGTAACTAACTTCATCCTCTCTCTTTTTTGACGTTATTTTTTGTTTTTATGATTTCTCCTCCATTTTAAGCTCAAAATCAATGGTTATAGTTTGAATCGACATAGCCGGTGTCTATTGGTGATCTTCTTCGACTCGTCATCGACTCTTCGTGTTTAGAGGTAACTAAGCTTCATCCTCCCATATCATTTTAATGTTGTTTTTGTCCTTGTGATTTCTCCACCACTTTGAGCTAAAATTTACTTGTTAGTTTGAATTCATAGCTTAAATTAGTAACCATATATATAATATTTCATGGTTTGCTATAAATTAAAGAATTATAGTGTCTTTTTAATCTTTCTTCTATATATAATTGAGATCATAAAAGGAATTTAATTAATAGGGTTCATCAAATCGACTTGTTAGCTAGACTTGTTAATTTAAGCATGTATAAAAATTTTGAGCATAGAGTTCATCAAATTGACTTGATATTTTTTTATTGCTAGATAGTATCCATTATATTTTTCATGTTTAAAACAAGACAAGTATAGAATTTAATTATTTGTCTTTTTAATTACTTTTCTTTAGAAAATATTGTGTTTATAATAGTTTGCAACAATGAATATAAAAAATAGACAAAAATTAAAATAAAATCATGCATAGTTTAAATAAATAAGTATGGATATAGTAGATGGCAACCGTGACCGGGTCCTCAGTCTCATCACTAGGATCCAAAGCGTCTGCGGCCAGATCTTCCTCTCATTACTTGTGGCGAGTGTAAGCAGAAGATTGTGAAGGAATACCGAGTGAAAAAAGAGGAAATCAACAAGGGTCATATATTCTACAAGTGTCCGGACCGTGAGGTGGGTTATTATATTCCCGCATTTGATTAATATGGTTAATTTGTCCTGGTTTTGCTTGATGATATTGTTTAAATTCCTTATTCTTTGTTCTAATTGCAGTGGGAGAGCACCGGCGGATGTAAAGGTTGGTACTGGAGAAAGAGTACGTTCAGCACGTGTGAAATTCTGTTACATAGGAGGTTGCGGCTGAACGTGATGAGGCAGTGAGCCAGCGGAAGAAGCCCACCACCCTGCCAGTGGATATGAAGTTGTCTGTTTTAGTTGGGATAGGATGGGAACTAATTATGTTGCTTAAGTGCATTTTAGTTCTAGTTTTTTTATTGCTAGCTGCAGTTGTCTTTGTTGTAGTAAGGGTTGCTTGAATTAATAAATCATGTGATGTCATGTCTGTTGTGCAATAACATAATGAACTAAGTGCATGGTTGTAATATTTAATGCGGATGTCGTCACGCAATTGGATGTATAATGTCGATCGTCGCTCCAAAGAGTTTAATGCTGGCTTGCACTATTTCTTAGGTGTGGCTGAGGCAAACAAGCAGGATGGTTTCATGTGCTGCCCATGCACCGTTTGTAAGAATTTGGAGGCATATTCATGCTCAAGGATTCTTCATACGCATTTGTTGAAGTCGGGTTTCGTACCAAACTATATTTGTTAGACGAAGCACGGAGAAAGGGCGGTTCTAACGGATGATGGTGAAGAAGATGAAGAAGAATTGGACCACGCCAATATTATTGCTCAGTACGGTGCCTTCGGTGATGATGCAGTGGGGGAGATGATGAAGAGGATGCGGCAGCGGCAGAAGATGTGGCAGGTGATGCTGATGCTCTTGGTGATGCCATTTGCGATGCACAAAGAGATTGTGAAAGTGAGAAGGAGAAGGCCAAGTTCGAGCGCATGCTAGAGGATCACAGGAAATTGCTATATTCGACCACTAAAGATGGGCAAAAAAAGCTGGGTACAACACTTGAACTGCTTCAATGGAAGGCAAAGAATGGTACATCTGACAAGTCATTTGGGCAGTTATTGAAGATAATGAAAAAGATGCTTCCGAGGGCAAACGAATTGCCCTCCACTACGTACGAAGCAAAGCAGGTTGTTTGCCCTTTGGGATTAGAAATCCAGAAGATACACGTATGTCCTAATGACTGCATCCTATACCATGGTGAGGAATATTAGAATTTGGATGCATTCCCAGTATGCAAAGCATCGCGGTATAAGATCAGGCGAGATGATCCTAGCGACGTAGAGGGTGAAGAACATCCCAGCCCAAAGAAAATCCCTGTCAAGGTTATGTGGTATGCTCCTATAATACCACACTTGAAACATTTGTTCAGAAATAAAGACAATGCAAAGTTGTTGCGGTGGCATAAAGAAGACCATAAGGTAGACAATATGCTCAGGCACCCTGTTGATGGATCCCAGTGGAGAGCGATAGACAGATAATTCCTAGAGTTTGCAGATAAGGCTAGAAACTTGAGGTTCGCTTTAAGTACAGATGGTTTTAATCCTTTCAGGGAGCAGAGCAGCAGTCATAGCACTTGGCCAGTCACTCTCTGCATCTACAACCTTCCTCCATGGTTATGCATGAAGCAGAAGTTCATTATGATGCCTGTGCTCATCCAAGGGCCAAAGCAACTTGGCAACGACATCGATGTCTACCTAAGGCCATTAGTTGAGGAACTTATTCTTCTATGGAGCAAGCCAGGTGTATGTGTGTGGGACGAGTACAAACAGGAACACTTTGACCTGCAAGCATTGTTGTTCGTCACAATTAACGACTGGCCTGCTATAAGTAATCTTTTAGGCCAGACAAACAAGGGATACAATGCATGCACACACTATTTTGAAGACCTTGATAGTATATTTTTGAAAAAAATGTCAAAAGGTCATGTACATTGGCCACCGTAGGTTTCTTCCTGTGGGCCACCTAGTAAGAAAGAAAGGCAAACATTTTAAAGGCAAGGCAGACCACCAGACTAAGCCTCATAACCAAACTAGGGATGATATACTCGAAATGGTGAAGGATATGAAAGTAGTATTTGGTAAGGGATGGGGCAGCAAACCTATTCCCAAAGACGCTCAGGGACATGCACCCATGTGGAAGAAGTCCATATTTTGGGAGCTACCCTACTGGCATGTCCTAGAGGTCCGCCACGCGATCGATGTGATGGACCAGACAAAGAATCTTTGTGTGAATCTTTTTGGATTCATGGATGTCTATGGGAAACCTAAGGATTCACTTGAAGCACGACAAGACTTGCAGGAAATGAAAGAACGAGGCAACCTGCATCTAGAGAAGATAGATGACGGGCGCCAGTACTTAAGCCCTGCTGGCTATACTCTTAGCAAAGAAGAGAAGGAAAGCATGTTTGAATGCCTAAACAGCATCAAGGTATGATCTAGATTCTCCTCCAATATAAAGAGAATAATTAATGTGCAAGAGAAGAAGTTCCTAAACTTGAAGTCCCATGACTGCCACGTGCTTATGACGCAACTGCTTCCTGTTGCTCTAAGAGAAATTCTACCTCCGCATGTACGTCTAGCCACCATGAAGTTATGTGCATTCCTCAATGCAATTTCTGAGAAGGCAATCAATCCAGATGAACTTGCTACTCTATAGAATGATGTCGTTCGATGTATTGTCAGCTTTGAGTTGGTGTTCCCTCTATCCTTCTTTGATATCATGACACACCTTCTAGTTCACCTAGTCAAGGAGATTATAATTCTCGGTCCTGTGTTCCTACACACCATGTTCCCCTTCAAAAGGTTCATGGGTGTTCTGAAGAAATATGTTCACAGCCGCTCTCGGCCAGAAGGAAGCATTGCCTAGGGCTATGGCACGGAGGAGGTTATAGAGTTCTGTGTTGACTTTATTCCAGACATTGACGCGATTGGCATTCCTGAATCACGACATGAGGGTAGACTCAGTGGCAAGGGGACACTAGGGAAGAAAACATATATCGGTACAGAGAGCGATTACTTCAATGAAGCACACTACACAGTTCTGTAGAACTCCTCGCTGGTGGATCCGTATATCGAGGTACATAAAGATTTCATTCTATCTGAGTGGCCTGGGAAGAATGAATCTTGGATTAGGCGTCATCACATGGAAACCTTCGGCGATTGATTGCGAGAAGAATGTCAGGGTGATGAAAACATAGATGGGCAGCTTTATTTATTGGCTAGGCAGCCATCATGGCATATCAGTACTTACAAAGGGTACGAGATCAATGAGAGTACATTTTACACATTAGCCCAAGATAAAAGGAGCACCAACCAAAATAATGGTGTACGAGAAGATGCCACAGATCCAAATGGGAACAACCTGCAATCAATATATATATGCATTATATATATAGACACATCTTTTATATATTCCTGTAAATTACGAGACAATCTTTCAAGCCAAGTTACTCTATGATTGGATAATATTTTTATAGTTTTTTATATAGCTTTTATATATATAGACAACGGCCGATCCGAGGGATCAACAAATCGATGATGAGGCCATCATGATGAATCTCATCGCCGATGGTGACAAACAAATCGAGGGTGATGATGATGAGAGTCAGTACTTGCGGGCAGATTACGAGGAGATCATGTAGGGATCCTCCCCGCCGCCTAATGAGCAACAAATTGTTGAGCAAGCCAATACTGGCGAGGTATATTAATTATACATATTTATTAGGGTTATGGTTGGGGTTTAGGGTTTAGACTTTAGGGTATATTGCATCTTGTATTAATTTCATCTTCGTGTATTTATATATGTAGCCCTCTGGATCGACATCTACAACCAAGAAGAGCAGACTGGATCGAGGGCCAAGGAGGCCGTTGGAGGGCTATCTCGTAATCTCTAAATTCGACGAGGCTACAGGCCAACCACTAGGACAGCATGCAAAGACATATGTCGGTCATTGTGGTTACCTGGTGAGGGACAGGATACCGATTAGTGCTCAAGAATGGAAGAAGAAGCCAAGTGCTCCTCATATCAGTTTTGTCTCCGATCGTGATAAAGCCAACATGTGGACTAATATCGGACACCATTTTACGTTCGACACGAACGATGACGAGCTGAAGGAGAGAATCCGAGAGTAGACAATGAAGAAGACGGCAACACTTTTCCAAGCTTGGAAGAAGAACTTGTACACCAAGTTTGTGAAGAAAAACGAGATGCCAAATTTCAGCACCAAGGCGTATGTCAAGCTAAGGCCCTTTTGGGACGAATTCATGCAGTACAAAACGTTGGAAGAGAGCAAAGCTATTATCAGAAGGAACAAAGAGAATGTTGCAAAGAAGAAATACCACCATCATCTGGGATCAGGTGGCTATATGAGTGCCATTCCAAAGTGGGAGAGAATGGAACGGGAGATGATGGCTAGGGGGTAGTACCTCAGATAATACGGGAGAATTGGGCTGAACGCTCGAAGCAATGATTATGGGGGAACCGTAGATCTCGTAACTGGGTTGCTAGATTGGGGCCTAGAAATCTCAAGAGGAGCAGAGAGGCTAGTTCGTGCACGAGCAGAGGTTGCATCTGGTCTATCCAAGCCCAATAGAGAGAAGGATGAACTCACGTACGCCCTTGAAAATCCAGAACACGGCAGGCGTACGAGAGGGTATGGGGCAGT
Organism: Sorghum bicolor; assembly: GCF_000003195.3. NCBI lineage: Eukaryota > Viridiplantae > Streptophyta > Magnoliopsida > Poales > Poaceae > Sorghum > Sorghum bicolor. The sequence goes on from NC_012875.2 coordinate 6,071,929, forward strand.
TCCGTGGTACCATTCCTTCCTAGCTGATCGAGGAACTTATAGAAGCCGCCACAGAAAGAAGGAAGAGGAGGCAGAGTAGATTGGCAAGTTGGAGGAGTTTGTGCATAGCTCGCAAGAGCGTGAAAGAAGTCGAGAAGAATGGATGTAGGAGGAGATCAAGAGGCAAGTGCAAGCAACAATTAGTTCTATGATGAGAGGGGGAGCTACATCATCACAGCCGATAGACATCAATATTAGCCCCCCAGGTCAGTTGAACAGGAGTTGCACCTCTATGGAAGTACCAACTGCCCAAGCTGACACGAAGCTACGGTTCCCCATGGATGACCTCACAGAACCAGTTAATTCGTGTGAGCTGCACATTCCAGAAGGAATTGGGATGAAGAAGGTGGCGGTCGGTGTTGTAAATGCTATCGACCGGACGAGAACACCAAAATCCATGGTCAACCGGTACTAGAAGGATATGCTTGTGCCTCGGTGGATAGGGTGGAGAGAGGTTGTGCCAGCGTGCCTCTCGACATTGAAGGGGGATATGGGGAGAAGACTCTAGGTGAGGTGGAGAAGACATTCATTTGTTACCATAAGCGCTTCATCATCATTCCTGGAGTCTCACCGCCGCCACCTCGTCTTACTGATGATCAAGATCTTCAGCATAGGTGCATGCATACAAAAATAATTTATTCACTAACATCCTATATATATGTATATATTGAATTCTAAAACATATAGCTTATAATTACTCAAAACACTCATTGTTTTCCTAGCAGGGACTTCAGTCCAAGTATTCATTCCCCCGCGCATCATAGTGTTGTGGGCGATGAAGATGCATTGGAGGACATGGCTGTAACCCCATCTCTTGTATGACGGTCTCCAACGCCGCCACGGGCCGCACCTACCTCGCCATCGCCACCTCCTCGAGCGCGGTCTCCAACGCTGCCACAAGCCGCACCGATCCTGCCACCGCCACCGCCTCCAACGTGGACTCCAACGCCGCCACGGGCTGCATCGACCCCGACACCGACACCAGCACCGCCACTGCCCCAAGCAGCCAGTAAGAAGAGGCCAGCCCCAGTACAAAAGGCACCATCTCCACCACATAAGAAGAAGCAGCCTCAGGTTCCCAAAGGGAAAAAATCGGCCACTGAAAAGTTATCTTATGAGAAAACTCAAGAGGAGCTAGATGCATCGGTGGCTTCAGATATCAAAGCACACTTTGAAAAAGTGAAAAGGGATAGTCTGGCGAAGCGGAACCCTAAGTTGTCATACTTTTATTTACCAAAAGGGGAGCTAAGGAAGAAGGTTGACGAGGCCAACCGGAAAATGCACGAACTTCGTAAGCGGGGGCCTTTGTCAGACTATGAACGCCAACTTCTCAAAGCTGCGAAAGCTCCACTCGTGAAGAAGAAAGCAGGAAAGGGTGTTCTGGGGCTCGGGGAAACATTAAGACCTTTGTCCCCGTTTATTCTGCCAAATCAGTATGGCTCAAACGTGGGCAGAGTACACAGGAAATCCGGGGATACCACTTTTTCTGATTATGAAATTGAGAATTATTTCTTGGAAAGTGGTCTCCCGTTCGAAACAATTGTCGGTATTGCTGCTGGGCTGGAATTTCCACGAGCGGAGGTAGTTGATGAATGGAGGAGAAATTTTGAACCAGGCAGAAGTCTAATGAACCCCAAGCACTTACATGTACTCGGTACACAGATGTATGCACTCAACAACTGGTGCATGGAGGCTTCTAGAGATGGACAACTTTGGATTTCTGTTCGGTTTCGAAACCAAAACTACTTTCGTGGCGATGACCTCATCTTAGTCCAGATGAACGAATTACACCAGCTATGCCACTTGGACGCTCTGGATAAATTGCTCATTAGCTGCTATTGTTTGTAAGTATTTCTTTTTTTTTATTTTTATTAAACTCCAGCATGTCTCTATATAGTAGTTATCCTTACACACATGTACTTGTCGATGGACTTACTATATGCAGGCTCCATATGAGAGAGCTCGGATCTAGAAACGACAATACTGTTGGGTTTGTTGATCCTTACGTAATTTTCAAGGATCCAACCCTACAACGACTTGGATGAATGACATGTGCACGAATCTTATGAGGTTCTTCGTGAACTAAAAAGAGAAAAGAACAATACTCTTCCCCTACAACTTCAAGTGAGTCATAGATGTATATATAGTTACAATATGCAAGTGTGTGCACCTTTAATTTTACTTAACCCTAATCTACGACTCATGTCTATGAACAGCTTTCACTGGATACTCATGGCCATCGATCTTGATGAAAGTAAGGTTGTAATCTATGACTCAATGCGAAAAGCGCAACAAGATTACCAAGATATGATAGACATCATCCAAAGGTATTTTCGATCCATTGCATAGTAGACTAAGAAGCTTGTATACTTAATGATATCCGACTCTTGTTTCTTATCATTGGATAAGGGTCTGGGAGGTCTTCATTGCCTGGGAACATATGACTAAATATAGGGCGCCACTTAAAATAATACATCTACCAGTAAGTTTATTAAGCTTCGTCAATATACCTATATATTTATTATATCGATCATATGTCATATATTCTGGCCGTCTTTTTAACGAGATGAATCTCTTCAGCTTACAGTGGATTTTGAGACCAGAACTGGGCAACAACTTATGTGGATACTACGTTTGCGAGTATATAATAGTTCAATCAAATTGAATTCCTGAAGAATACCTCAGAGTACGTAACAACACATGTCTCTTTTCATTTTCTCTTGAATTACTATATTATTGATAATCTATATATAACTAATATCTTATTTTTTATTCAAATTGAAGACTGAATGGTTGAAGCAAAAACTCATACAACATGAACAATTCCAAGCAATACAAGAGGCACTAGCAGGATTTCTTCGGAAACAAGTCATAAGTCCAAGCGACAAGTTCCACTACAATCCGGCCGAGCCGTTGATTCCTAACAATGATGATCATTTGTATGCCCTGTAGATCTTTGGATGATGGAGTTCAAAATGTAATAGGTTTAAAGTACTAACTTTGGAGTACAACTTGTGATAGATTTGGAGAACAACTTCTATATATATAGCTTTATGTGCATAAAGTTATTATATATATATATATATATATATATATATATATATATATATATATATATATATATATATATATATATATATATATATATATATATATATATATATATATATATATATATATATATATATATATATATATATATATATATATATATATATATATATATATATATATATATATATATATATATATATAACTATTACTGTGTAGCTAGCTACAAAATAATTTATTTTGTAGCCACTTTGAGTTACGATAATTACTATATTAATTTATAAGATTATAGTAACTCCTTACTAAGTGGTTTACTATAACATTATGGTAAATATTCCCACGTGTTATAGTAACCCAATTATCGTAAATATGTATACATATTATCGTAAATTAGTAGATAAAATTATCGTAAATGGAGGTGGCTACAGAATAACATATTTTGTAGCTAGCTATAGAGTATACTCTCCCTATATATATATATATATATATATATATATATATATATATATATTCTATAATTCAATTATATATGCATGCAATAAACTTATTATGATATGCTGCTAGTATATATAATATATATTATATATATTAGCAGCAAAGAATACATATTGAAAAACCTATTGTATAAATAAATAAAACTAAAAAACAGAAAAGAAAAAATAAAAAACCAAGGGCTCCTTTAGTCCCGTGCGGTATTACCAGCCGGGACTAAAGGGTGCTGTTGCGTGGCACCGCTATGAGTACCCTTTACTCTCGGCTTTGTAATACCACCCAGGACTAGGGGGGCTTTAGCCCCGGTGCACGGAGCCAGGATTAAAGGGGATTGGATCTTTAGTCCCGGAAGCGTAGTCGCGGTTTAAAATCCGGGGCTAAAGCCCCTTCTCAGCCGGGACTAAAGCCCCAGTCGTGTAGCAGTGTTGGTTTATCTGATTGTCCAAAGTCGATCGTTTTTACCTTTCATTAAGCGGTACCATGCATATATATTGATTAAGTTGACATGTAGATGTTGGATGTCACTGTCTCACGGACTTCTTTTTTTTGGTGCAATACAAAATACGAGTGAGAAGGAAGTATATAGCATATAAGATACCACTTAATTATAAATAGAATTTTTGATATATGTAGCGTGTGTTTGCGACCATCAGCTATTTTCGTGTGTACGAGCCATGTGGCAACAAAAGAGAAAACGTAGTGATTGAGTTCAGAAATTGCACACAAGTTCTCCTACGCAAAATTGAGTACTAAAGAAAACAATGCACACGTATTGACGTAGACGAGTTCACTAGAACATATGGCGCAGTAACAACCACAAAAGAATCTATTGCTATCCCCCCTACATGATTGAGCTACTGCAACAGCCCTGAGCTGAAGGAGTTCACGTCAGACACAACAGGGGTAAGAAGCAGCTCACAATCATTTTATCTTTCATTCTTTTGTTTTCTGTCCAAAAATAATAAATGTACTGCACCAGTAAAAAAACATATACACAAAGTAAACTTTTTACCCTTAAATTCTCCTGTAATATATAATCAATTATTACAAAATATATATCATCTCGCGCGCACTTTGGACACAAATTCATTATGCAAGTTTTATGCTCTGAACTTCCATATAATTTGACTGATTGATGATCAAAATTTTGTAAATTTTTTTTCTTTGGTCAAATAAGTCTAGGATTACTGGAAGAAGGAATTCGTCAGTATTGTTATTTCTCCACTTCCTTTATTTCGTAATATAGCATATGGGCATATAGGATGATCCTCAATGCCTTTAATTCATACATTGCAACAAAGGCCATATATAGTTCAGACTTCAGAGAAGCAAGAACTCGCAATTTGTTGCACAATCGCTATAGCCGGAAATCGTAAATAGCCTTTTTGCGACCTAGCCCGACGGAGTAGTAGTGCGCAATGTAATCTCTCGCAAGTGTTTCCCTGTACAACGGTGGGCACTCATCAGACAAGAGCTCCTTGATAGGGCCATACATCCTTGTGGAATCTGAATGGCTGGTGAAGCATGCGATGGAGACCCTTGGTCCAGCTTTCTTTGCCACCACTCTGTGCTCGGCGCTTCTGAACTTGTCGTTCGACATCATCTGCACATACACGCATGCAACAAAATATCAGTTCTGAAAACAATGATTTAGGTCTCTGACTGTTACAATTTACATTCAGAATCTCAGAGACAAATTAAGCATGCATCTCTGATTGTTACAATTTACAGTCAAAATCTCTGATTGTTACAATTTACAATTTAAATATGTGTATGAACCTGCATGAGATCGCCGATGTTCACAATGAATGCCCCAGGCATTGGTGGGACGTCGATCCACTGGTCGTCATGGAGGACCTGCAGACCACCGATGTCATCCTGGAGAAGGAGGGTGAGGAAGCCGGTGTCGGAATGCTGGGTTGTTCCCATGGCGACCTCGGGCTCCGGGCATGGAGGGTAGTAGTGAAACAGTATCATCTGCCCTCGGTTGCACTCAATATCAATTAGGTAGCTCGAGTTTAGACCAAGAGCCTCTGATAGCAACCGGTACAATGTTTCCAGTAAAATCTTGGTATGCTTGGCGTAGTCAAAGAATGCTTCCCTGAAAATCAACACAAGCAAGTAGCCGTTCACTATCAATAGTATTTTTTTTATTTCAACTGACAAGCTATCGCTTATCGAATCTAAGTTTAGTCCATGGTTGGTCAGAATTATATAGCAATGGAAATTTAGGTATCTGAAGTTTTCAGAGTCCATGATGCAGACAGAAAAAATTGTGTTCTCACAAAGCTTGAACTGAACACATAAGCAGTCGTTCAGACAGCTGAGAACGTCAGAGCCAACATAAGCTCCATACAGATGTAATTGCCAGCACACAACTTGTTGCCACTTGCCAACAATAACTATAAGCAGACATAATTGACCGATACCTTGGTTCCTGATTAAGGTAATACTGGTTCGTCAAAGCTGCTGCTGATCAACCTTTCAGAAAACAGAGATACCAGTATACCACCAGCATGGAAGTATATAATATAAAGCTGTGGTATTCAAAATCTGTGCATGTCAAAGAAGAAAACGAGAAATTTAGACAATGATGACAGCCCTTATCTAGTACTCCCGAGGATCGAGCGCCATATGGCCGTTCTCATGTTCAGAGGTCGTAGCCAGTCTAATTTGCCTCGCTCGGTAGTTTGAGTCAAAATTGGGACAAAGTAAACATGAGAGGATAGGTCATAACTTAAATTTGTCACAAATTCGTAATTAAATACTTTTTCTAGTGGATACGTTTGAGAGAAAATGTAGATACAAATTACAAAGTAATGTTCACCATCAGGCAACTCTGAAAAAAAAACAGCAGGCAACTTAGCACTCGCCAATAACCATAGATAGATAGAACAGATATAGGAAGTTTCTGACTTTCTGTGAATGCCTAAAAAGTGTATACAGCAGTGCCATCTGCCATCTGCAAATTTGGAACTTTCAAAAAACAACAATTTGAGTGGCCATTTTCCTCTCAACGAAATACGTGCTTCTTCAGCACGGCCACCAGAAGAACAAATAAACATTTTCATTTTTAGAGGGTGTTTAGTTCCTCGTAGAATCCAAAATGTAAAATGCCAACTACTTTAGAGTGATTAAATGCAAAATGCTAAAATTTTCAGGGTCATATTTAGTTCCATCCAAAATTGTCCTCATGAAGCCTCTTGAGGCTCATTTTCGGGTTTTTTTTTTACCTCTTGATGCTAAAATACAAAATGGAGAATAAATACCTTTTTGCTAAAAATTTTGCATGATATTTAGTTCCCTTTTACAAAATAATAGACCAAAACCTAAAATTTTTTGGAAAAAAATGGGAACTAAACACTCCCTCAGTGGGAATGTTCATCTACCTTCCTGTGAACGAAACTGCCACAAATCGCTAGTCACAGGATCAAAGGTCATTCAGTTATCAGACAAGATAGTAAGCGGGAGAAAGAGAGAGCTCACCGGCAGTTCTCCGGCATCTCGCCGTCGGCCGGCGGGTCGGGCGCGAGGCGGAGGTAGAGCGTGTCGCGCCAGTTGGCCACGGACGACTGGTACAGGTCGAAGTTGCAGTTGTACTTCACCGCTTTGGCCGGGTCGCGCGTGTAGAGCCGCGCCTTCTCGCTGCCCTCGCCGCCGTCCGCGTCGTGGAACGCCCGCGCCGCGCCGAGCGCCGCGGCGGCCACCTCCTCGGGCACGCCGTGGCCCGTCACCACGAAGAGCCCCCACTCCGCCGCGGCGCGCCGCAGTGCAGAGACCAGCGCCTCGTGGTCCGCCACGCCGAGGTCGATCGTCGGGATGGGGATGCACGGCGGCGGCGCCGGCGCCGCTTGTCGCCCGGTAGCGTTGGACTTTGCTGGCGGCTGTTCGGGCTCCGGGGCGCGGAAGATGCGGGGCACGCGCGTGACGCCGGACGCCACGAGGCCGCGCACGCCGGCCATGGTCGCGTCCAGCGCGCGGAGCTCGACCAGGCGGTCGTAGGCGGCGGCGGTGGAAGGAGTCGGAGCAGGGGCGGACGACATGGTGAGAGAATGAGGCGGGCTTGGCGGAGCGCCGGCGCCGGCGGCGAGTGAGACAACGAACTCTCGTTTCTGCTTGCGTGCGTGTCTGACTGTCTGTTTTTTTTTCGTTTTTCTTTGGCAAAAAAAATGCGCACATATATATATATATAGTCACAAGTCACCTGATCAGTGATCAGTGACGAGGTTTGCTAACCGTGCCAGACAATCACTTCTTTTTTTCTTTCTTTCTGATTTGATAGTAGCTTCTTGAATTTTTTATGTCAGACTTTCCTGCCACAAAAGATACGGGTACAAAGCTCTTTTCTTTCCTTTTATTAATTTGATGATTTGATAGTAGCTTCTTGAATTTTTTATGTCGGCTTTCCTGCCACAAAAGATTAGGTCAAAAAAAAAACTATCATAATATGATTTCTAGTACTCTACCTTATAATAGGCTGAAATCAAATTCAATGAAATTATAACCTGCTTTCATGTTAATCTGCGTATAGGGACACATCATTATTATTATCATCATCATTATTATCAGACTATAAAAGAGCAAATCTTTTTAGAGGGGCTCTCCGTCTATAAGGTCAGTTTCAGTGGGAGTTTCACCAGGATGTCATGCATATTTATTAGAGTGCCATGTCACCAAAATTGTACTTTTTACATGAAACGAAGAGGAGAGAAGGAAGTAGTTTCACCATAGTGAAACCCTGCGGACGTTGTTTCCCACGCGGTGAAACGAGATGAAATCCCCACTGAGGGCTAAATCGTTTCACCATCTTGCATGTGATCCAATCATTTTGCAGTAATTAAATGCTTTGCCCAACCTAGGAAATGTCAAGGTGAAACTCATGCATTGTGGAGGTTATTTCATTATTCGTTTCATTGATGCCTTGTCAACAGATTTGTTTTAGAAACCGTGTATTGAAACGGGCCATTGAGACTGGCCTAATAACCATCCGATCTACATGTCATCGTCATCCACAATCTTACTCTTACTGTTTAACAACTATTTGATATACGCATCGTGCTATATGAGTCGATGCAAGATTCCTATTCAGTCTCAAATACTCCCTCCGTCCCCAAATACTGCTATTTCTAACAGATTTCAGACAGATTAGTGTGGCAAACAAAAGACCATTCTACCCTCAATTAATTTGGGTTCCACCATTTAATCATGCACGTTAAGCCATGGTTCTCTGGTTCTAATGAGCTGCATTTAATGCCAACTAAACAGACTTAAATAATTACCATGCGCTAAAGTACTACTCCCTAGAAGAAATTAAATGGGCTGGTGGACCACGGAAGTTTCGAGGAGAATTAATTGAGCTGGTGGACTGAGTATGCTAGTAGAAATAACAGTATTTATAGACAAAATTTTCTCGTAGAAATAGCAGTATTTAGGGACGAAGGGTACGTCTCATGGTATGTCTATATTCTCAGCTGCCATAAATCACATTGCTTACCACGAGAATAGAAGTCGGTTGTCGCTATGGTACATGTACTTAGAATTTGTATCGTCGGCTCGACTAATAAAGGTACCTGTTGACTGTTGTACTCCGTATGCAATACGATCTGCCCCCATGAGGGCGTGCCATCTGTATCGTCGTGTTCATGCCGAAAGCCGCTAGGCATGAGAGCACACGAACGACCTCGCTCGGAATGCATGGACGTGGTGAGGTACTTGTGTGCTAGCCAACGACGGTTTTTAATTTTTAACTGTCACATTTAAGTGTCTATACTAGATTTTTTAACACGTGAAAAAGAAAGCCCTAAGACGTTGAATGATTATTGTTATTTTTTTGCCAACGTACCAATTCTCGCTTCCTATGTGTCACACTCTGACGACACTCACCAATTGATCGTGGTTGCTTCACACTGCACCAATTGCGCCGTGCCAAAGTTTTGTTCGCGGTTGAAAATTCTTTATTGTGCTAAGATCAACAATTATCATATACAATACTCCCTTCGTCATAAATTATAAATTATTTTAAGAATCTTGAAGAATCAAAATATCTCAAGTTTAACCAAATTTATAAGATAAGATAATTATATTTATGACACCTACTAAGTATCATTAGATTCTTTATTTATTATATTTTTATAGTATATCTATTTGATGTCATAAAATTTTATAATTCTTTCTATAATTTTGATCAAACTTGAGATGCTATGACTCCCTAAGATTCTTAGAATGACTTATAATTTGAGATGGGAGAGTAACATAATAAATGGCTATACATATCTCTACAACTAAAAATTATGAAAAGGACCCATCTACCACACACACATGGTGAAGCCACAACTCTCATCCCTTTTAGTCATGATAGGCTATCTCATCAACCTAGGCCCCACTCACCCCATGCATGCAAAATTGTTTGAGCGAATTTAAAAAAAGTCATAACTTTTAAACCGAAGATATAAATTAAATTCCGATTGCACCATTAAATTTCTCATAACAAATCCTTCAAAACAAGATCACACATGGATATATTTAGATAAAATTTTATTAATGAATATTTATCTCTACAACTAAAAATTATGGAGAGGACCCATCCATAACTTCCATCCTTTTGGTGGTCTTTTTTACTGCGCGATGACACGCTATCCCATCAACCTAGGCCCCACTCACCTATGCATGCAAAATTGTTTTAGCGAATTAGAAAAAGTCATAACTCCTAAACTAGAGATATAAATTAAATTCTGATTGCACAATTAAATTTCTTATAACAAATTCTTCAGAATAAAATCACACATGAATATATTTAGATAAAATTTTATTAATTAATATTTATCTTATAAAGATAAAATATTTTCTTTTATTAAGTGGAAACAATATTTTAGGTTCAATAGACAATGTTCTGCCTTTGTAAAAAAATGTTATCGATTAAAATAGTATTTTGGTTTTAGGTTTATGAAATTGATATTACAATATACATAAAAATATATAAATACATGACATAGATAAAAAAATAAAAAAAAATCTAGAGTAAAAAGCACAAGAAAAAATAAAAACACAAATGGAGAAAAATTTCAAATAATGTCAAATGGTTACTTTTCAAATATCGTAAATATATTTATAGAACATTAACATCACTAAATACATCATAGAACATCATTAAATATATTATAGAACATCACATCTATTATAGATTACATGTATACCAAGTGAACACCGTAAGAAACATTATAGAATATCACATATATACTACGTAAACATGACATAACACAACATAGAACACTAAATATATATTAAATAAATACCACATATATATAGAAAATAAAAATAAAAAAATAAAATTACTAAGAAAAAATCTAAAAACAAACATAATTAACAAATGATAAAAAGTGCATAGAAAAAATAAAATTAATGAATAATTTAAATAAGGTTAAAAATAAGATTAAAAGGAAATAAAATATAAAATAAGAATGAAGAAACATAGAAAATGTGAAAAGAACAAAGAAAAACAAATAGAAGCAAGGAAGAACAATAAAAATAAAACCAAAGAAAAAGAAAATAAAAGGTAAAATTAAAACAAGAAAATAATAAGGAAAGGATAGAAAATAAAATAAAATCGAAAAAACAAAAACTGAAAAGAAATGAAAAAGGAAGAATATAGACAGAAAAAATAAAATAACAATGAAGAAACATAGAGTATGTGGATTTTAAAACCCGTAACAACGTACGGGCATTAACCTAGTATTTATAACATTACATTATCGTCACATGCTTTGTTACGTCCATATCACGTTATTTTATATCTATTAATTTATTTAGGCACATTCTTTATTACATCATTAATAAAGTTATAATCCCTCACATTGTTTGTACATGTCTAAAAGTAAACCTTGGGTAGCCAAGTATATGAAAAGGGTAACAATTAAAAACATATAAGTATTAAACTCACTACAAGATGAGTGTTCTCTTCTCCAACTTTCCAACGGCCTTCGGTAGCACAACTGAGACTACGACGGGTTCTTCACTCATACGAGGATGGATAAACAAAAGTACGAAAATATGATAAAATATGGCAACACGAGATGTTTAAAAAAGTGTCAAGTCAAAGTGCAGCGATATATGCAGCTAAGGCATCCTAACAATCAAATGATTTCAACCTCACGACACGACCCGATCAAATCGATCAAGCACTTGCCATCTAACTTTTCTATACCAATAATTCATTCAATTAACACTTCTGTTATATTTGAAATACTTTTTAGAAACACGTGTGTGTCGCACGTGCGTATCTGCTAGTAAGCCCAAAAGAAGGTTGAATTGGGTACTTGAAAGCTTAACCAAACTCAAATTCAACTTATATTAGTATGTGTCAACTATGCCTCTATAGTGTGCTCTACCTATCCAAGCCAGAAAGAGTTTTACAACATAGAACTAATCCTATCAACTAGCGTATGTTAACCTTGGAAAAAACAAAGGCCACACAACACAAAAACTTAAATGTATAAGGTAAATAGCACGTTAAGAAAGAACATGGAAAATAAAATTTATCTAGTGGTGTAGGCTACCAAAATGTAACACATAGTCCATGTTAGATATGATATGTTCCTAGTCACCAAGAATGACCCTGATCACGGTGTTGGTCAAGCCACAAAGACTACCGCCAACCAAGATAAGTGGCAAAAAAAAGACTAGGACACACCACTTGTCACCTAACTCTTTTGATCACTAAGTTTCGTCCACTACGCATTTTCTCCACCAAGGAAGGCGACTCCTCGTTCTCAGCACACATAAGTCACCACAACACCTCAAAGGGTTGACAACATTGACGATGAGCACAAAGGCTTCAAGATTCTATGAACCCAAGCTTAGAAGAGACCAACTCAACTCTCTAAACAAGAAATAATCACTCAATAATTGTTCTTTATATACCTTTGGAATGATCACTATGCTCTCATGAGGTTTAAATGTAGTGTAGCAAGTCCCTCTAACTTCTATGATATTCAACATCCTTGAAAAGCCATTCCTAAAAGATATCCATGAAAAGCCAATTGGACATCTCCAACAGTTTGCCAAAATTCACTTGGCAAATATCTTGATTTGGCAACTCCCTAAAATATATGGCAAGTAAAAAAAATAGACTCTCTCTAATAGTTTGCCATTTTAACTTGGTAAAATAAAAAAGTAGACCCACAACCTATATTATCTGGGTTTATATTTCATTCATCAGTTTGTAGTAGAACAAATACCCACGATGTTTATTTTCTTGTGAAAATTTTGGTTGCATTCACAAACAGGAAAACAAGGAGCATCAGCATTTATTCAAGACCTGGCATCCATGTTCCATCAACACGGCCTAGTGCAGACAAGAAGCGGCAGGAGCAAATCAGTACATCAATTCCAGAAGCAAAGCAGGAACCGCATGTCGGCCACCAGCAGAATATACTCTCCCATCGCATCCAACAGCATGTGTCCACCAATCAGTTTCTGCTAGGATTGAAGAAGAGCAGGACCTGCAGGCCACCAACAGCGATGCCAAGTGCGATGCGCGTGCGTAAAGATGCGCGCGGAGGGGAGAAATAGTAAGTTGCTAAAAATGGTAACCTCATTTGTCAAACTATTGGAGATGGAATTTTCTTATTTTGCCAAAATTTTAAGGATGGCAACCTCACTTGGCAAACTATTGGAGATGCTCGCCCTAAGGAAACCCATTGTCGGTGTCTGTTGAGTGGCAATACGTCATAGGGTAACCCGAGACGATGTTTGGTGGGGATCGGTGGGTGCCAAACTCGATGGTGAACTCAAAGACAACATTTTGTACTAGTTTAGGCCTCTAGTATACTGTAATACCCTACGTCCAGTTAGGCATGTTGCCTTATGTTGGATTGTTGTGTATGATTGTGTTACAAGGGGGTGCTCCTTCCTCTCTTTATACATTCTAGAGGGCATGCGCATTGATCAAGTCCTAGTTGGATATGATAAAAGAGTTCTAATCTAATTACAGAGTTAGACTTACCTAGAGTCTGACTACATTAGTCATTTATGTCTTGGAGTACACACCACCTTGCCTTGTGTCCTCAAGTAGACTGTGGGCCCTATGGGGAACCCTTAGCGTTGTGTTCTATCAAGCCACCAAGCTCTTCATGGTTGATCTTTGAAGTCATCCTAAATCTTCTAGACTTGGCCAAGTAGAATCATGTAGCGTCTGAGTACCTCCTGAAAGAAGCCATGAGGTGCCCTTCAACTCTTCAAGTGATGTGTGTTGATCGTGGTTAACTATCAATTTTAACCATCAACTTGAACGACAAAATGTTATAAAAAGAACCACCATCATAAACTAAGGGATTAAGTGACAAAATTCTATGAGTTTTGGTGAATATCAATTTCTATAGGGTGTCAGCTGAAAAAAACCATGGAAGGCCCACATGTCAGGTTTACATAGAGAGAAAGCACCTACGTACAAAAAAGAAGAGTCTAGAGGACTCAGGAAGGCACCCCTAGAGAGAGGGACCACCTATCATAGAGGGTGGCCGCCCTCCCCCTACACCAATTAGGTGCAGGCTCGCAGATCGTCCCTCCACTACCTTTGAAGATCAATTATAATCATCCATCTAAGTTGATTTGATCCAACGACCGATGTTCCGCGCAAAGAGCTATATAAGCAAGACGCCTGGCCCCTGGAGGAGCAATGCTGAGAATCCCTAATTCATTATTTCCAGTCAAGATCAGCTCAGAGAGGTTCCTTGAATGTATCTCCTCTCTAGAGCCTACCATTCAAGAGAGATTAGCTTTATAGCCTGTATGTGAGATTAGAGTTCTTCTTCTAGATTGAGAGAGATAGAGTGGAGGGAAGAGTTGGTGGAAGCCCGGCCTGTCAGTGTCTCCTCTCTGGCTTGTACTTGTGGGTTAAGCATAGACTTAGTTAGTCATCACATGTTTTCTCCTTGTGGATAAATAAATACGATACTCTAGAAATATCTCCTGAGTGAAGTGCTCACTGATATCCGTGTGCTTGTGGATTATTTATCTTTGATTCTTCTGACAAATATCAACAAGTATTTCTAGCATCGTTGCTAGGGAGAAAGACGGTCTGCTGACTTAACATTAACTCTTTCTTTACCTTATATTCATACTTTTACCTTTTTATTCTTTTATTCCTTATCCTTATCTTTTCTTTTATCTTACCTTTTTCCATCCTTATGGATGACATAATTACCATTCATATCTTTGAAATTTCTGCACCCACAGAGTCCATGGGAATCATCACAACCAATCCAAACCCCTAACTATAGGCTGAGTTCGAGGTTAATTGCAATGGTCCAAAGCCTATCCTTTTCAAGAGAGGAAGACGAAAATCCTTACCTTCACATTTGAGATTTTGAACAAACTTGTGATTGTCTCCGCATAGAAGGCGTATCTAATAAAACTTTATGTTGGAAGCTATTTACTTTTTCTTTAAAGGGTAAAGCTAGACAATGATATAGTAAAACTATAGGTAAGCAACAAGGAGATTGGGGATCCTTATGTTCCAACTTCTACTTAGACTTATACCCTATTTCCTAAATCATCAACCTTAGAGTTAAGGTTCTAACCTTCAAACAAGAACACAATGAATCTTTGGCCTTATCTTGGAATCGTTTTTCCAACCTTTTAGATTCTAGCCTAGACGTTAGTCTACAAGACCATATTCTTCTTCAACATTTTTACAAAGGTCTTCATAAAGACAGTATGTAATTGCTCAATAAAACTTCAGGTGGGTCATTCTTGCATATCTCCTCTAAGAAAGCAAGATTGATCCTAGATCAAATCTTAGCTTCTGAATCTGATAATAACATCCTAGAAGTACAACCCCTAGTAGCTGAAGCCAATTCTTTGCCACATATACCATCCACTCCAGCTACCCCATGTTCTAAGCCACACAAGGAAGAAATTTCATTTTTCTGATTTTATGCTTGACATTGAAACTGATCTTTTTGCCAATTTTGGAAATGTTTTGAACTACTATTCTATAAAGAAACCACAGAATCATCACAAACCTTTTGGAAAATCTTTAAATATTTCTAAGGGTATTTCTTATAGAAGCACCTCAGGAGAGTTAGTGCCGATTGTTGACAATCACTAATGCTCAGTTTTATCCATCAATTATTGCTTGATATGATATGATATAAACCACAAAGCATAATTCTAGGGTTTGAAACTGACGAGTTCTATGAGTTTTGGTGAATCTATGTTTTACAGGGGTTAGACTGGAAAAGGACCAGAATCACCAAATAGAAGTATCTCAAGTGATGAATTGGAGTGCACCATTGTGAAGAGCTTGTCAAGACACATGAAATAGAGTTTTGATTCACCCAAGTTGGAGTCTAGACGACAAAGTTACGCCTTCCGGAAGATTCCAAATGGGTTTCGAGAGGAGTCCGAGTAAATTGGGCATATCTCCCTCATCCGAAATCTGTTTTACTGATCTAGGACTTTTTGGAAAGCTAACGAAGAGATATACCAGCCCATCGAAACAGAAGCCCACCTAGAATAAAGTTAGGATGGCCGACCCCACATGTAAGGCCGGCCAGCCAACCCCCAAGACTTCTCGTGTCGTGCTTCTTCAAGACTCTTCCACCGTCTCCAAGGATGCATCTTCAGCCTACATTAAGGTCGGTTTGATCCAAGGGTTGCAATTCATCCCACCAGACTATATAAGCAGAGGCAGACCCCACTCAAAGGCATCTCCTTCATTAGCTACATCTAGAGCAGAAATTAGGGTTTCATCAAGTAGGGAAGTAGAGGTCCCTCTAGATCTTCTAGTTCTAGTTCTAGTTTATCTAGTTGAAGTTGTCTAGTTCATCATCTAGTTCATCTAGTTGTAAACTATAGAAGAGGGAGAGAGAAGATGAGAGAGCCGAGGAGGAGCCAGATCTGTCGAATCTTCCTCAGCATTGTACATTTGCAGTAGCCGGTTCATCTTTGGGCAATCTCCAGGTTCTTTAATTTTATAATTCCTAAGTTCTTTATTTAATTTCCATATTTACTATTAAGTTATTTATTGGATTCCTATTTGCATCAAGTGCTCTAGTTCTTTAATATGCTAGAGTAGTAATTAATAGGCTAAGCGTGACACTTAGTCTTGCAGTTATCTAGAATTGCACTCAATCCAATGGATTGTTGTGGTAGCCCTAGGATCGTGACAGTCCTTACGGCTGACGTATCCCACCATGTTTGGATTGATGCTTGTAGGACCATAGTTAGAGCTTCCTAGCCCCCATCTCACCCATTTTTGTGGTTAGTGTTCTGATGTCCCAAAAAAAGTAACACTAGAGTAAACCCTCATTCCTAGATCAATCTATAGAACTCTTAGAAAAATTCCCCTCTCCCTACAAAATCATATATATAGTTATTCTTGGGCGATCTAAACCTCAACTAGTACACTTCGTGTTCCTCGTGGAAAATCGATACCTTGGAATACTCCTGGTTGAAAGCTACAACGGTATCCGTGCGCTTGCGGATTTTTCTGTTTATGTTTACAATAGCCAACAAGCTTTCTGGTGCCATTGTCGGGGAATGGTAGTTGTGCTAGTTCTGAGCCAAGTTCGTCCATTTATTCTTTTTATTTTTATCATTTTTACCATCTTTTTAATCACCACCATCATACCACATGGATTCCACTCTAATTTATAAATTCTCCGCACCAAAGGGTGAGTTCTTAGAGCCACCACAATCGTCAAAGCCAATCACAGCTTCCAACTATGAACTTCATCCTAGCTTTATAGCCATGGTTCAGGACCAATCCTTCTCTAGGCTAGAAAATGAATATCCTCATAACCATCTTAGAGAATTTGAGTAGTTGTGTTCTTGCCTGACTATTGCTGGCATGACACAAGAGACCCTCAAATGGAAGTTGTTTTCATTCTCCCTTTTGGGTAGAGCAAAACAGTAGTATGCTCATTCCGTAAGAGGTGTCAATGGAAATTGGGATGAACTTCGAGACAAATTTTATCATACTTTCTTCCCTCTTTCTAAAAGAGCAGCCCTTCATAGAGAAATTCTTATCTTTGAACAAAAAGAGAAGGAGACACTAAGAGCAGCTTGGGCGAGATTCATGAGCCTTACTAATTCTGGTCCAACCCATTCCTTGCCTAAAAACATCCTTTTAGAACATTTTTATCTAGGACTTAACAAGGAAGCTGCTCTACATCTCAACACTGCTTTAGGAGGTTCATTCTCGCAGAAAACCATAAATTACGGGCAAGCCATTCTTGAGAAAATCCTTGAAAACACCCCTTACACTGGCATTTTTGATGAGTTTCTCGAAGAAGAAAAAGAAGTCGAGCCTATCACTGCACCACAAGAGGAGGAACCCACAACTGAATTGGATATTCTAGTCGACTCTTCTAATAATTTGGTTGTTGAAAAGCCTCCCATTGAGGGA
This sequence comes from Sorghum bicolor, assembly GCF_000003195.3. Classification (NCBI taxonomy): domain Eukaryota; kingdom Viridiplantae; phylum Streptophyta; class Magnoliopsida; order Poales; family Poaceae; genus Sorghum; species Sorghum bicolor. The sequence continues at coordinate 6,089,918 of NC_012875.2, forward strand.
ATGCAAACTCAACCAAAGGATGATGAAACATCTCCTTTAGAGCTTCCCTTTGAATTTAAGGAAGATATTTTTGAAGATTATGGAAATTCCTTGAATTATCCTATCCAAATGGTCAGAGACCACTCCTTTTGAACCACATGAAGAATCAGTGGCTATAGAACACATTCAAAACCTTTTGGCAATCATGAGTTATGAATGGCTAAGAGAAGCAGAGTTATCTCCTGAGGTAGCTCGGATCACCTTTCCATCCACCATTCTTCTGTGCCAAGTTAGAGGGTCGCTAGAAGAGTCCACTACAATCCTTCTATCGAGATAAATATTATTTCAAAAGAGTTAGCTAGAACTCTTTATCCCAACATGTCCTTAACTCCATCTCAAAAGCTTCTACAAGGACCATCAGGATTTATTCTTGAAAGCCTTGGGGTATTAAGGACTATTCCTATTAGAATCAAGAACTTTGGGATATGCCTAGATTTTCACATTTTTAGATCCTAGAGATGCCTCTCTTGATTGGCAGACCAATCATGGGACTTCTACAAGAACAACCACTACAAGGTCAACTAGATTTCAAGGGAATTCTACTATTGTTGTCCCTCTTGCCTGATCCATTAACATGATAGTGGAACCCGAACCTAAACCAGACCCTATTGAGGAGGTCTTAATGGTGTCTCAAGAAGAAATGGTCCAACCATTCTTTGACAAAGAATACTTCATTCAAGAAGAGGAAGAGTTGGCCAAGCCCATTGAGCTAGATATAAATGAACAACCTCCACCTTCTTCGATAGAGTTGAAACCTCTTCCACCTAGCCTTAGATACGTCTTTCTTCACAACAACCAAAACACTCCTATAATCATTAGTGACAAGCTCTTTGAATATGAAACACAACAATTTATCACTATTTTGGAAAGATATAGATCAGCAATAGGCAACTCACTCGAAGACCTTAGGGGAATTAGTCCCGCTCTCTGCACTCATCATATCCCTATCGATCCTAAATTCACACCTTCAAGGGAACCACAGTGGAGACTTAACAATGCTATGTGAGAGGTTGTTAAGAAAGAGGTTCTTAAACTCTATCAAGGTGGGATTATTTATCATGTGCCACATAGTGAGTGGGTTAGCCCTATCCAAGTTGTGCCAAAGAAAGAAGGAATGATAGTCATTAGGAATGAGAAAAATGAACTCATCCCTCACCAAATTGTCATTAGGTGGCGTATGTGCATTGACTATCAAAAACTCAACAAGGCTACAAAGAAATACCACTTCCCATTACCCTTCATTGATGAAATGCTGGAACGGCTAGCAAACCACTCTTTCTTTTGTTTCCTTGATGGTTATTCTGGATATCACCAAATCCCAATCCAACCAGATGATCAAAATAAGACCACTTTTACATGCCCATATGGAACTTATGCATATCAACGAATGTCATTCGGACTGTGCAATGCTCTAGCTTGTTTTCAATGGTGCATGATGTCTATTTTCTCTAGCATGATCCAGAACATCATGGAGGTGTTCATGGAAGATTTTACCATCTATGGAAAAACCTTTGATGAGTGTTTAGAGAATTTAGATAGAGTCTTAAAACAGTGTGAAGAAAATCACTTAGTCTTGAACTAGGAGAAATACTATTTTATAGTTCGAGAAGGGATAGTGCTAGGGCACAAAGTGTTTGAATATGGTATAGAGGTGGATAGAGCAAAGATTGAGGTTATTGAAAAACTTCCACCTCCCACAAATGTGAATGGAATCTATAGCTTCCTAGGACATGTAGGGTTGTACAGGCATTTCATCAAGAACTTCTCTCAAATCACTAGACCCCTAACTAGTCTCTTAGCTAAGGACGCACCTTTCATCTTCACTGATGAGTGTCAGGAATCTTTTCAAATCCTCAAGAAAGCACTCATCTTAGCTCCAATCATCCAACCATGTTTTTGGAATCTTTCTTTTGAGATCATGTGTGATGCTAGTGATTTTGCAGTTGGTGCTGCTTTAGGCCAAACCAAGGATAAGATGCATTAAGCCATATTCTACGCTAGCAAAATCTTGAGTGGAACCCAACTCAGTTATGCTACAACTAAAAAAGAACTATTGGCTATTGTCTATGCTATAGACAAGTTTAGATCTTACTTAGTGGGGGCAAAGGTGATTGTCTATACAGATCATGTTGCTCTAAAGTACCTCCTCACTAAGAAAGACACTAAGCCTCAGCTAATTCGATGGATTCTTCTACTCCAAGAGTTTGACATAGAAATTCAAGATAGAAAGGGAGTAGAGAATTCTATAGCCGACCACTTATCTAGGCTTCATTTCAAGGACACACATGAGCTTCCCATCAATGACAACCTGAAAGTGCATTTGCCCCCTATGTGGGTTTCGGTGTATTGATGGCACCCAAATTAGGGACTAATATGTTTTGAATGAGAATTGCTATAGCTATTAGTCCCATGAAAGATTCAAAGGATTGACAAAAGATGAAATGGTGTCCCTCAGTTTATGGAATTAAGAAAGGCATTTGACTCAAAGTGAAGCTTCAAAGTTTATTCTTCTTACTTTGGGTTTAGGTATGTCGTACAATCAAGAGGGATGCAAAAGTTGTTGGTTTGGGGAAGAAAGAGTGCTCAAATCTTTTAACTATAACAAACTAGAGACACTCTAGCACTTCACAGGCACGTAGAGTTAATTTCTATGACTTCTGGTGTCGGAAGTCCCGACGTGAGTCGGAACTCGTGACGCTGGGTCTCGCGCGCACACGTGTCAGAAGTCCCAATGCCAAGCCCCTGGCCTGCTTTGCTCTTGCTCTTGTGCCAATTGTTCCGGCGCACATCAGCAGTGCTGACACGTTGGGAGTTCCGATGTAGGCATTTCGCGTAGACTCTGGCTATCTCTGTAGTAGTGTTTTCAGTGATTGTCAGAAGTCCCAAGATCTGTGTTAAGACTTCCGACATAGATCTGAGTAGTCACTTCTCTCTGTAGTATAAATAGCTCTCTCTCTTATTCTAACTGTAACCCACTCATTCATTGCGACCAACCTTCAGACCTTGGTGGTCACCTCAACAATGGCTCGTAGGAACTTTGTAGTGGGGTTGCCGGACCTCGGGATAAATCTTTGCATCCCTTGTGGTTGTTGTTCTTGGTATTTACTTGTATTACTTGTATTTTCTTGTCTCTCTCTCTCAAACTCATTTCTAGGGTTTGGTCTCAATCTATGATTTGGAGCACTCTTGTGGTCAAGAAAGGTGCTCAACATCCTTATCTAACCACTACATAGTGGTGTTGGAAGTTGTGGATCTCACAAAGTGAAGGATGACTCATCAAGTGGTGAAGAAGATTCCGATCAAGAAGTTGCTTTTGCTATTAGAAACCTTAGCAAGTTTATGAAGAAGAAGGGTCATCAAAAGAAGAAGAGGTTTTGCTATGGATGTGGTCAAACCGGTCACTTCATAGCTGAATGTCATGTGAAGGATAAGAACAAGTACAACAAGAATAATGACAAGAAGTACAAAGGGAAGAAAAACGGTGAAGCTCATCTTGGTGAAGAATGGGAATCCAATGATAGTGACTCAAGTGATGATGATGAGAAGAAGAAGAAGGGAGCTACAAACATTGCCATCCACCACTCTTCATCACCAATTATGAACCTCTCCAACAAGGCTTCACCACCAAAGCTCTTCCCCAACTTGGACTCTTCATAGAGCCTCTTCTCCAACCTCATGACCAACGACTTGCCTCATGGCTAAGGGGGAGAAGGTAACTACTTCATCCGAGACTTCTAGTGATGAATATGATAGTTGTGATGAGAATATAGAACAACTTGAGGCATCCTTGATAAAGAAGTTTGGTCATAAGGCCTTCACTAAAATAAAGAGCCTAATGAAGAAATTAGAGAAGAGGGATAGATGCTTAGAGACGCAAGGTGATACAATTGTCCAAGAGAAAGAAAAGAACCTAGCACTTGAAGCATTTGTTGCCGAGGAAAAGATGAAGATTGAAAATTTAACCATTGAATTGTGTTTAGCTAATGACTTTATTAGGAAATTGACTAAGGAACATTCCTCTGTTAATGATCAAGTAGCTAGCCTCAAAAATGAAAATAGTATAGCTCAAGAGAGCCTCACTAGCTTAAAGGAAAAATACCAAATTCTTGAGTTAAACTATAATACTCTTTGGGCTAGCACTTCAACTTCTCCTAAGGCAACCAAAGACTCTAATGTCTCCACTAGTAACAGTTGTAAAAGATGCTATAAAATTGATGTAAATGCATATGCAACTAACCTTGTTGAGCTAGAGAAAAAGGACAAGGAGATCAATAGGTTGAAGACAGAATTGAAGAAGGGGTGCAAATACCAAGAGCAATCTAACAAGACCATATACAAGGCATTTAGGCACCCATCCATCAAGGAAGGACTTGTCTACAATAGGTACGATGGAAAGGCCAATGGAAGGAACATGGTGAATGGAGTGCCATGTGTAAAATTCAACAACGATGTTGCCCTTGATGAGCTTATATGCAAGGCAAACAACAAGGTTTACATTCCCATGATTCAACCTACAAGTAACAAGACAATCAAGACAAAGCAATCCGAAGCCCCCAAGCCACAAGCACCACTTTCACGGTGCTATGCTAGTGACTATATGTGTTGTTGGGGCAAAGATGGCAAGATTGTGGTAAAGTATGTTGGTGCTCACAAGAGGAAGGAGATATTGAGGAGTGTTTGGGTGCCGAAGCTTTATGTGACTAACCCCCTAGGACCCAAATCTATTTAGGTACCTAAAACACAAGCTTAATTTGTCTTTGTAGGAATATTCCTCTAGTGGAACAAGTGGGGTGTTGGATAGTGGATGCACCAATCATATGACCAGAGAGAAGGACATGTTCACATCATTCCAACATAGTGGTGAACAAAGTGGAAACATTGTATTCGGTGACAATGGAAAAGGAGAAGTGCTTGATTTGGGTAAAACCGCTATCTCAAATGATAACTCTATTTCCAACATTTTACTTGTAAATTCGTTGAGTTACAATTTGTTGTCCGTTTCACAACTTTGTGAGATGGGTTACAATTGTCTCTTTACAGATAAGGGTGTGGAAGTCTATAGAAGGGAGGATTCCTCTATTGCATTTACGGGTCATTTAAAAGGGAAACTCTATCTAGTTGATTTCACATCAAATAGAGTAAATCTCAAGACTTGTTTAATGGCAAAATCTAGCATGGGTTGGTTATGGCATCGCCAACTTGCCCATGTTGGGATGAGGAACTTGTCCAAACTTCAAAAAAGGCAAACACATTCTTGGACTAACAAATGTTTCTTGAGAAAGATAGGATTTGTAGCGCATGCCAAGCAGGAAAGCAAGTGGGAGCTAAACATCCCGCCAAGAACATTGTGACAACTGAAAGGCCTTTGGAGTTGCTACACATGGATATATTTGGACCCATGGCTTACATAAGCATTGGTGGTAACAAATATGGTTTTGTGATTGTTGATGATTATTCACATTACACTTGGGTTTTCTTTTTGCATGATAAGAGTGAAGTCCAAGGGATCTTCAAGAAATTTGCAAAGAGAGCCCAAAATGTGTTTGATGTCAAGATCAAGAAAGTTAGAAGTGACAATGGGATGGAGTTCAAGAACACCAACATTGAAGAATACCTTGATGAAGAAGGAATCAAGCATGAGTTTTCGGTTCCGTACACTCCACAACAAAATGGTGTTGTGGAGAGAAAGAACCGGACACTTATAGAAGCCGCAAGAGCAATGTTGGATGAATACAAAACTCCGGTGAATTATTGGGCGAAAGCGGTCCACATAGCGTGTCATGCTATCAACTCCTTATATATTCAAAAGAAAAGAGAAAAGACCGCCTACGAACTTCTAACCGGTAAAAAGCCCAAGGTGCACTACTTTAGAGTTTTTGGATCCAAGTGTTTCATACTTAACAAAAAATCCAAAAGCTCAAAGTTTGCACCAAAGGTCGATGAGGGTTTTATGCTTGGTTATGGTACTAATGAATATGGATATCATGTTTTTAGTAAAACCACCGGTTTGATTGAGATAGCGGTAGACGTGACTTTTGATGAAACCGACGGCTCCCAAAAGGAGCAAGTAAATGTTGAAGATGTAGGTAATGAAGAAGCTCCACACAAAGCTATCAAGAAGCTTGCAATTGGTGAGATAAAGCCCATTGAAGAAGATGATGAAGAAAATATTGTGCATATTGATCATGATCCTACAATTCATCATGTCTCATCCATTGTAAGTGGTGAAGCTTCCGCATCAAGAAATGATCAAGATGGTACACAAGGACATTCTCATGAAGATGGTGGCAACAATGTGCAAGCTCAACCTCAACTCAACCTTGAGTTTTGAAGTGAAGACAATCATCCACAAGTTCATTGTTTTGATCCTCCAATGGATCATGACCATGATGAAGAAGAAGATGATGGCCCTATCCAAAGGTCAACTCAAGTGCCCCATCCTAGAGTACATCAATCCATTCAACGGGATCATCCTGTTGATAACATATTGGGAAGCATTCGATGAGGGGTAACTACATGTTCTTGTTTAGCTAGTTTTTGTGAATATTACTCGTTTGTTTCTCCCTTGGAACCTCGTAGGGTGGAGGAAGCACTTGATGATGAGGATTGGGTGATGGCCATGCAAGAAGAACTGAACACCTTCACACGAAATGAAGTCTAGTCCTTGGTGGAAAGGCTCAAGCAAAATGTGATTGGAACCAAATGGGTCTTCCGCAACAAGCAAGATGAGCACGGCATGGTGACCAAGAACAAGGCAAGATTGGTGGCTCAAGGATTCACTCAAATAGAAGGCTTGGATTTTGGGGAGACCTATGCACCGGTGGCAAGGCTAGAGTCAATTTGTATTCTACTAGCCTATGATGCCCATCATGACTTCAAGCTATACCAAATGGACGTGAAGAGTGCATTTCTCTATGGCCCCCTATCTGAGTTGGTGTATGTTGAGCAACCACTGGGTTTTGAAGACCCCAAGTTTCCTAACCATGTCTACAAGCTTGACAAAGCACTCTACGGGCTTAAACAAGCCCCTAGAGCTTGGTATGATTGCTTAAAGGATTTCCTACTCAAACAAGGGTTTGAGATAGGAAAACTCGATGCTACTTTATTCACTCACAAAGTCAATAATGATATTTTTGTGTGCCAAATATATGTCGATGACATAATATTTGGTAGTACTAATGAGGCTTTTTGTGAGGAATTTAGTAGGATCATGACGAACAGGTTTGAGATGTCCATGATGGGTGAGTTGAAGTTCTTCCTTGGATTTCAAATCAAGCAACTCAAAGATGGCACATTCATAAGTCAAACCAAGCACCAATGATATGTTAAAGAAGTTTGACATGGACAAAGCCAAGCCCAGCAAGACACCGATGCCAACAAGTGGGCATCTTGACCTTGATCAAGGAGGAAAGGACGTCGATCAAAAGGTATATTGTTCCATGATTGGATCCCTCCTTTACCTTTGTGCATCTAGGCCTAATATTATACTTAGTGTGCACATGTGTGCAAGATTTTAAGCTAATCCAAAAGAATGTCATTTAATGGCTATTAAGAGAATTTTCTGGTATTTAGCGCACACTCCTAATCTTAGCTTGTGGTATCCCAATGGCTCCACTTTTGAGTTACTTGGCTATTCCGACTCGGATTATGCCGGTTGCAAAGTAAGTTGAAAGAGTACTACCGGGACTTGCCAATTCATTGGTAGGTTGGTGTCTTAGAGCTCTAAGAAGTAGAATTCCGTTGCTTTGTCCACTGCTGAGGCCGAGTATGTGGTGGCCGATGCATGTTGTGCCCAACTACTTTGGATGAAGCAAACCCTCAAAGACATCAGTTGTGAGTTAACCAAGATTCCTCTTTTATGTGACAACGAGAGTGCCATTAAGTTGGCAAACAACCCTGTAAAGCACTCTCAAACAAAGCACATAGACATCCGGCATCACTTTTTGAGAGACCATGAAGCCAAAGGAGATATCGCACTTCATCATGTGAGCACCGATAGACAACTTATCGATATCTTCACAAAGCCCCTAGATGAGTCAAGATTTTGTGCTTTGAGGAGTGAGCTAAATATTATTGATTCTCATAACCTAACTTGATGTCTTCCACATGCTTTGTTTGGTCTACATAGGAGAAAACCTTTGTGAAAATTTTGTATGTCGTTTTCAAAACCTATTTTTATAGTTTTCATGGATGATTATTGTTATGTGATGGTTGAATGAAATCTAGTCATCCTTGAAAACATGTGTGTCCATCTTATTTTTGCCCCACACAACATAGGGAGTTCAAGTTTTAGGGTTTCTAGGATTCTCAACGTCGGAAGTCCTGATGTGCGTCGGGAGTTCTGACGGGGGTGCGGGCACAGTCCTGTGCCGGGAGTCCTGGCTGGCATCGGGAGTCCCTACCTGCATCGGAAGTTCTGACATGAGTTGGAAGTTCTGAAGTGAGTCAGAAGTCCCGATGCAGATCTGAACTGCGCATACCGGTCTTATCCTCTCTTATCTATTTTGATTGTGGCTGTCTCTTAGTTACCCTACCCCCTCTCTCCTATAGTTACTTTCCCCTTTCACCGTCCTCTCCTTGATCTAGATCCACGACGCCTCATCCACCTATCTCCCTGATCCTGAGTCACCACGTCCCTACCGCCGCTGTCGCGCCGCCCCCGTGCTCCATCGCATCTTGCGCGGTTGTGCGACTGTGAGGCTCTCTATCGTTCTCGTCGTGCCGCCCCTCGCGCGTCCCACATGCGGCCCCTGTCTCAGTTGCGGCGTGCATCTTCTCAACTGCATCTATTCTCTTTCCTCCATCCTTTCAGGTATCTCGGGTCTCTCTTTTCCCCATTCCCTCTCAATTCTTTGTGTGCTCGTGTGTGTGGTATGCTTGACAAATTTGTGTCCTCCTACATCGGGGGTCCTGACGGCAGTCGGAAGTCCTGACCGTCGGGAATTCGGGCCCCTACCGGGACTTCTGACCTTGTGGTCTCGCCCTCTGTCCCGCTCATCCACCCCGGGTATACTCTCTCACTCGCTATGTTGTACCTTAGTTATGTCTATCTTGTGTCACAGCGATGATTCGTGGGAGTCCATCTCGCCATGTTGAGAAGCGGTCCAAGACGAACCAGGATAGAGCTGTTGCACCCCGCACCAAAGTTGTTCTTCCTCAGGCTGGTGCTAGCGGTTCCCACCGTGCTGCTGCCCGTGCTTCTGGGCAGGGCTCGCACCCTCCTAGTTCCCCCTCCATCTTTGCATCGGGCTCCTGATCCCATTGGCCACGACACTATGGTGGATGTTGTAGAAGATGAACTTCAGCGTGCTGGTTGCACTATTGCAGTTCCACTAGATGGGTCACCGTATGACGGGCCAAAGTGTCCTATCACTTGGCTTATTCCTTTTGATGCTCTGTCTCCTGTCGTGTGGTGTCTCGAGATTGCTCCGATCAAGGACTGGAGCTCAGTTTTGTTGGTAGGAGCGACTATTTTATTGATGGCATCAATGGATCTCCTACTAATTTCAATCCCCCTTTGATGCACAATGAAACCAAGGAATTGTCCTGTCGATACACCAAATGCACACTTGTTAGGGTTCATCTTTAAACCATGCTTCCTTGTGCATTCCAACACCTTTCGCAAATCGGCAAGATGTTTTGTGAAATCTCCAGACATAACCACCACATCATCAATATAAATTTCCACCAGCTTGCCGATGAACTCATGAAAGATAAAATTCATGGCCCTCTGATAAGTAGCACCAGCATTTTTCAAGCCAAAGGTCATGACTATCCATTCAAACAATCCAACATGACCAGGACATCTAAATGTAGTTTTTGGAATATCTTCTTCAGCCATGAATATCTGATTATACTCTGCATTGCCATCCATAAAGCTGATGATCCGATGCCCAGCCGCAGCATCAACTAGTAGATCGGCAACTGGCATTGGGTAACCATCCATCGGCGTAGCTTTGTTAAGATTCCTAAAATCAATGCAAACCCGAAGCTTCCCATTTTTCTTGTAAACTGGAACAACATTGGAAATCCACTCGGCATACCAACATTGCCGAATAAATTTAGCTTCGATAAGTTTGGTTATCTCGGCCTTGATATCAGGAAGGATATTAGGATTACATCGGCGAGCTGGCTGCTGATGTGGCCGAAATCCAGACTTGATGGGTAACTGATGTTCAACAATTGATCGGTCTAAACCAGGCATCTCAGTATAATCCCAAGCAAAGCAATCGTTATATCCCTTTAACAAATCGGTTAACTGCTGCTTACACTTAGAATTTAACTTAGCACTAATAAAAGTAGGTCTAGGTTTATCACCACTACCTATATCTACTTCTACTAAATCATCGGCCGATGTGAATCCCTGGCCTAATTTTCCATCATCGGCGAACCTATCCATTAAAAATCCTCATCAGGACCGACTGCTTGGATCGGTGGAATTTCATAATCGGCAACTTTGAGGAAATCTTTCTCCCAAATTTCTCCCGAAATACACCTAGTCCTTTCATAAGTGTCTGCCTCTGCCGATGCAATAACATAGGAAGAATCTCCCGGGACGATCTCAATTTTGTCACCTACCCACTGGACCAAGCATTGGTGCATTATTGATGGGATGCAACAATTGGCATGAATCCAGTCTCTTCCTAGCAGCAAATTATAAGCACCTTTTCCACTGATCACAAAGAAGGTTGTCGGCAAGGTTTTGCTGCCGATAGTCAACTCGACACAGACTGCCCCCTTAACCGGAGACACATTCCCTTCAAAGTCCTTTAGCATCATATCAGCCTTGGTTAAATCTTGATCTCCTTTCCCAAGTTTCCGATAGACTGCATACGGCATGATGTTAAAAGCAGCCCCACCATCAATTAATATCTTGGTCATCGGCTGACCATCAACTCTTCCTTTGACAACAGGGCTTTAAGATGCTGCATTTCATTGTCGGCAGGCTTTTCAAAGATAGTTGTCATCGGATCCAGAGCCAACTGAGCTATTTGGTCGGAAAAATCCAACTCCTCACCATCACTGGATGGCGCAAGGAACTCCATCGGCAACATGAATACCATGTTGACATCTGCCGATGGTCCCTTTCCCTTTGGATCTGGCTGCTGCTGATCAGACTGTCCAGAGTTCTCGCCCTTGCTTAGCTCCTCTCGTCTTTCGCGCTGCAGTCTCCTTTTTTGTGTCTTAGTCAACCCCTTGGACACCACGGGGGAAGTGGTGACTGCCTTGCCGATGGACGGCAATGTTCCCTTGATTCGACGCGATAGGTATTAGCATCCCTGCAAAATATGAACTCATCGGGAACCCGAGCATTCGCCATTTCTTCAAGCTCTTCTTGATTCCTGAGAAAATATTGAACACAATCGCCAAGCCTATCGTGTACACTGAGTCTGCCCCCCAGCCGATCATGAACTGACGCTCTCCCCCTAATCGGCCCATTAAATTGCCGATCATCATCATGATAGCGCCGATCGGATCTGTCATACCGATCATAACCATTGCATTCAGGGCAGTCTCTAACAGTGGGTAATTTAATATTCTGCTCCCAGCAATGGATAAAGAACGGGCAGTTCCAGTGATCCCTCTGCCTATTCCACTCTTGTCAGCGTCTTTCTTCTTCCCGATGATAGTCTTCTTGCTGGCGCCGATACCGATCTTCACGTTGCTGCCAAGTTTCCCGAGGCCTTCTATGAGTTATCACAATACCGGATCGGGGAGGCCTTCCTGAGCTATTTCCTTCTTGGATCAAGCCTTTTCCTTTCGCATCGGCAGTAGTGATCTGATGCTGAGGATCCACCGATGCACTTTTTTCAGCTGCTTCCGACGTCAAAACCTTGGTCTTTTCCTTAGCATCCAACATATTTGTTGGGAAAGGATGTTGATCAATCTTCATCGGCTTCTGAGCTTTAGAACTATCAAACTTTATTCTCCCAGATTCTATAGCCGATTGCAGCTGTTGCCTGAAAACTTTGCATTCATTGGTGCTGTGAGAAGTCGCATTGTGCCATTTGCAATATTTCATCTTCTTTAATTCTTCAGCCGATGGAATCACATGATTGGGCGACAACTTGATCTGGCCTTCCTAAAGTAGAAAGTCAAATATTCTATCGGCTTTAGTGATATCAAATGCGAACTTCTCCGGCTCTTTATGCCCGAAAGGGCAAGACATCGGCTTCTTGTTTTTCACCCACTCTGCCAAACCGATGACTGGCTCCTCATCAGAATCTGAGCTTGTTGCTTCATCAACAAATGACACCTTTTTGTTCCATGCTCTCTTGGGCTCAAAAGGTCTGATATCCTGATCAGAAATTCTCTGCACCAAATGACTTAAGCTTTCGAACTCTTGAGAGGCATACTTGTCCCTGACGTGTGGCAACAAACCTTGGAAAGCCAAATCGGCTAGCTGCCGATCGTCCAAAACTAAACTATAGCATTTGTTCTTGACCTCCCGCAATCTCTGGACAAAACTTTCAACCGATTCATCATTGTGTTGCTTCAATTTGACCAAATCGGTGATCTTCTTCTCATGGACTCCAGAAAAGAAGTATTTATGGAATTTCTTCTCCAGATCGGCCCAAGTAATCACTGAGTTAGGAGGCAATGAAATAAACCAGGTGAAAGCCGATCCAGACAAGGATGACGAGAACAAGCAAACCCTCAATTCGTCTCTGTTAGCAGCTTCGCCACATTGGATGATGAACCTGTTGACATGCTCCATAGTTGACGTATCATCTTGTCCAGAAAACTTGGTAAAATCGGGTACCTTGTACCGATTTGGAAGTGAGATTAAATCATATGCAGGAGGATACGGTGTCCGATAAGAGTAAGTATTGACTTTGGGTTTTATCCCAAACTGGTCTCTCATTACTTCAGCAATCTTATCGGCCCAATAAGCATCGGCATCTTGCCGATGAGGTGGTTGTGGATCTGGCACCTACTGATAAACCTCCACGTGTCGCTGAGGCGCACGATCTGCATGGAACATAGGGTTGATCGTCTGACCACCAAACTGTTGACCAAGATTCATCGGCTGGTTGGCCAACCCTTGATTCTGGAACCCAGGTTGGATCTGGCCTTGTTGAAACCCTGTAGCCTGATGATTCTGTTGAGGCATCTGTGGAAAGGCTTGCTGCCCTGTCCATCCATTGTTAGCATTCATCGGCATAAACCCTGCCGATGACTGGAAATTGGGCATCATCATTGAGTTGACATACCCCGGCTGAGTCATAAACCTCTATTGCATCGGCATTGAATCTGCCGATGCGTTAGGCATCTGGAATGTTGGAGCTTGAGAATTCCCAGTGTAAGGACTCGCGGTAGTAGTTGTAGTATAGTGGGGACTCTGATTCATCGGCAGATTGGGAGGTGCCGATGCCATAGGAGCCTTGCCTCTCGTATCAGCCATCTGAGATGTTCCAGGAGTCTTCAACATCATCTCCGGGGGCATACCAAAACCCCACCAGTTAGGAGGAACAGATCCCGACATTGCCGACGCCAATAGATCTGTGGCAAGCTTGATTGACTCATCTGATGTTGATGGGTTGGTCGGCATTGGTGTGGATTGTGCATTAGTGACTCCTAACGTGCTTAGAGGAACGGTAGTTTCTGTGCCCGCAGCGGCCGTAGCAGCCGATAGAGCTATAACGACTGGTGATCCTGGCTGATGGTAGACAGGGCCCACATAATTTGGTGGTAATTGTCCTTCTTTGAAAGTTCTAGCCACGGCATTGAAAACCGTATTGGACAGCACACCAGCTTGATTGATCAAGGCACGGTTAATAGCACTATCAACCATGTCTTGAAGTTTACCAGGATTGGCTTCGAAAGTAACCTGCCGAGGAGCCGGTAGCGCTTCCTTCTGGATCACCTCACCACTCCTGTTGATACTGAAGGATTTCAAACATTGCTGCTTGTAGTCCTCCATAGCTTTTGCAATAGCTTGCTTCTGCTCATCTCTGAGATTGGCTTCCGTCACGGGGATGACGTTCTCCAAGTCGAAATCGCTAGTCGCCATGTCGATCTTGATCTTGAATCTGGGTCCCACCGGGCGTGCCAAAAGATGTGTTTATGCAAAAGCTGATCTGCAAACACAAAGGGCTAATACCCGATTTAAACGTTAAGGCGTGCCAGCCGATTTGACCTTACTATCGGCAAAGGTGATAACTCGACCACTTTGGTCCCGACAACAGCGATGCGCCCGGATGTCACGGCCAAGAGGTGATCACGCGGAACTTGAGAACACGCCGAGCTTAAGTCGACGAATTCTTAAGAACTCGTAATAAAAAGAAAATATGACAAAGTCGTCGGAAAAGTAGATGCTGGAATATGAGTAAAAACTTGTGTTTGATTGATTGATAGATGTCTCATTACAAGGCCCTAGGGTCTACATTTATACCCTGCTCAAAGAGCTACAATCAGACACGACTAGGACTCAAATTCCAAATTAAACGGAATCCGTATACAAAACAAATTTAAATATCTATGGAAAACATAAAACTATCCTCCCGTAACAGACCGAGACACCACCACAAGTCAATCGGCAACCTTCACGTTCTCCTTCCGAGTCATCGGCAGACTTCTTATCATAGCCATCGACAAAGACTAACGCTGACCATCGGCACGAACGCGTCACCACTTCTGGACTTAGTCACATTCGATTGTCTCTTCATCGGCAACCGCCCTCATCGGCAACTCCCGTGCAGACTAGTTACTGTTGCTCCATCTGCCGATCTATACTTTACCGATCCCCTAGGTACGTGTCTAAAAACGGTGTCAACAGAGTCTGGTGGCACAGGACGCTGAGAGTCCGGTGCGCACAGGACGAGTCCGGTGTCACAGGACGCTGAGAGTCCTGTGCTGCTGCAAGTTTGCGTTGCTCTCTGCGTATGCGTCCGGTGTGGAGCAGCAGAGCGTCCGGTGCTACTGTTCCAGACACGCGTGTGTGTGCTAACCGTTGGCGACAACGGTCGAGTTCAAACGACTAGTGACACGTGGCTGTTTATAGAGCACCGGACGCACTGTTCCAGCGTCCGGTGCTACCTACAGTGAGTCCGGTGCTCACGACTTTTGCTCAATGAAGGGGAAACAGCTAGTTTAGCCCTTGGGGCTATAAATAGAAGTGGTGGCCGGCCTTGACTGGTGTGGAACACCCTTGGGACTTAGTGTCCATGCTTGGGGAGTGCTAGGAAAGCCTCTAACTCACTTGTGCTTGCAAGAGTGTGAATCAATAGCGAGTGAGTGATTCTAGTGCGTTGCATTGAGAAATTGCATTGAGTGGCACTAGGTGGTCGTGTTGCAAGCCGGTGGTGCTTGTTACTCTTGGAGGTTGCCACCTCCTAGGCGGCCTGGTGGCTTATGACTCCATCGAAGCACGTAAGGAGATTGTGCGGTGCTCCGGAGAAAAGATTGTGAGGGGTACGGTGCTCACCCCGCGGGGATCGCGAAGAGCAACTCTAGTTGAGCGAGACGTGAAGAGCGACAAGTGGTCCGGCCAGGTCAAGTGCTAGAGCTTATGGTAAGCACTCCACGTGGGAGAGTGTGACTTGCGGGTCACCACTAGCAAGAGGACCGGCGGCAACCTTGGAGCTTGTCTCAACGGGGACGTAGCTTGGTGGCAACCAAGTGAACCTCGGGAGAAAATCATCGTGTCAACATTGTTCTTCCCGTTGGTTTGCAAGTCCCTAACACAAGCTTGTTCTTATATTCATATACTTGTGCTTATGTAGTTGCTCTTGTAATTAGTTAGCTTGTGTAGCTTGCTAGTTACCTTCTTGCTTGTGTAGCTAGAAGTAGTTCCCTTGCATGACTAATTTGGTTTGTGTAACCTTGTTAGTTACATTGCTTAGTTTGTGTAGCTAGGTAAGTTGCATTCTCTAATTTAGCATTGATTGCCTTGTTATTGAGCATTGCTAGTGAGCTTAGGAACTTTGTGCTTTTGCTTACTAGTTGTGTAGGAGCTCCCCGGTTTTGCAAAGTACTAGTGGCATAGGTTTGTGTGACCTTGCTCCTAGAATTGGTTAGGTGAGCTCTTGCTAAGGTAGCACCTTGCATGCTTGTTTAGGATCTTTTAAAGGTGCTAGATAACTTAGATAGAGGGGTGTAGTCTTGGCTAGACCGATAGTTTTATTTCCGTACTTATTTCGGTTAGCCGGTGCGATAAGTTTTAGAAAAGACTATTCACCCCCCTCTAGTCTGCCATCTCGACCCTTCACATGAACTTTATAGTGAAAGGCTATGTCCCACCTGGTGCAAACAAAAGAAAATTATTATATGATAGCCGTTTTCACCTACGAGAAGAGTCATATCTTTTTTGAATCTGCTCTGATGGATTATTGAGAAGATGTGTCCCTATTGTTGTGGCTATTCAAATAATGGAAAGATGCCATGCCTCGCCATATGGAGGACACTATGGAGCATTCCAGACACATGCCAAGGTCTAGCAAAGTGATTTTTCTTGCCAACGATGTATGAAGATACAAAGGAGTTTGTTAGGAGATGCCACCAATGTCAGAAGCATGGGAATATCAACTCGCAAAATGCAATGCCTCTCACAAACAATCTCCAAGTTGAACTTTTCGATGTTTGGGACATTGATTTTATGGGGTCATTCCCCATGTCTGAGAATTGTGAATACCTCTTGGTAGCTGTGGACTATGTGTCCAAATGGGTAGAAGCACTACCATATCGAACATCAGATTCTAAACATGCCAAGAGAATGTTTCATGAAGTGATATTTCCTCATTTTGGTATACCACGGATGGTCATAAGCGTTGGAGGTTCCCACTTCATCGATAAAGTCTTTCAGAAGTACCTAGCAGATCATGGAGTTCGTCACAATGTCACAACAACATACCATCCTCAGACCAACAATCAAGCAGAAACATCTAACAAACAAATCAAGAATATTCTGCAAAAGACCATGGATGAAATAGGGAAGAGGTGGAAGGACAAACTCCCTAATGCACTTTGAGCTTACCAAACTGGCTACAAGACACCCATAGGCATGTCATCCTATCAACTTGTATATGGGAAATATGTCATTTGCCTATGGAAGTGGAGTTCAAGGCTCATTGGGCAATCAAGAAATGGAACATGGATCTCCACCTAGCTGGTAGGAATCACTGAGCTAGAGAAATGGAGAGAAAAGGTCTATCATAACTCTAAGATCTACAAAGAGAGAACAAAAAGATGACATGATAAGAGAATCAAGCATAAGGAGTTTAACCCTGGAGACAAGGTTCTACTATTTAATTCAAGAGTTCAGCTCTTTGGACATGGTAAATTGTGAAGTGGGATGGACCATACAAGGTCATCGATACTTCAGCCCATGGGGCCATTACCATTCAAGACGATGTAGGTAACACTTTTAAGGTAAATGGCCAATGCTTGAAGGTTTATCTTGAGCCACAAATCAACTCGGTTGAGGAATTTGATGTAATCAAGTTCACTGAAGTCTTACATTAAAATTCAACCGAAGCTCTATACAACTAATGCTCGAACACCTAACTCTTAATATGCTCCATGAGTTTTGTTGTCTATTTTTCCACAGGATTTTGAGGACCAAGAAGAGAAAACCTAAAATGCAAGCCATTGGATTGAAAGACTATGTCAACATCTAGCTTGGGGGAGGGGCATCTCCCATGTGTATCTAGGTAAGTATCCTCACCCTCTTAAAGTTTTCTTTTCATAAAAAAATAGTGGGCACATGAAGGTTCACACTTATCTTGTCGAGTATTTGTTCTATATTCTGTTATTTCAAAATAGTGTGTGCTAGTATAAAAGTTTGCTTTTCTATATGTTTGAAGACTTGCTCTTATGTTTGTACCTGATACACAAGGGGCACACCAAGAAACAACAAGCATCTTCTTGTTCTCCTTGATCATTTTGTCACAGATGCTTTGGATCAGCGATATAGCTATGAGAATCTTCGCCGCACCAGTTTTAACGAAAGCAATTTGTGTTTCTATTGTTTGCTTGCTCAAGCACCTCAAGCTGGTACTGCCCCGTCCTATTTTTCAACATCAGTCAATAGTCGTCACTCTTTTCCTTGCCTGCCTGCATAGATTGTTTAAAAAATAAACAAAGATCTATCTCACAGACATTTTGCAATACAGAGTAACCTTGTGATCAATACAAATTATCTTATTTTGCAGCAACATTACATCACAAAACACATACACCTCAAATGCAAACATGCAGAGATAGATAACAGGGACATGTGCAGAATCGACAATCTTTGGCACCTGTCATACCTTCTCTTTATTTTTGATTCAACTGATATGCCTTGCTCACACATAAATGCCAATATAATTTCAAACTACAACATGATATATGATGAATGCAACAAAATAAATCAAACAAATTACCGAACACATCATGTATTCATGTATGCAATATAACTGGATCTTGCGACCGCCATTCTAATTATAGCTTGCCATGAACTTTTTTTTATCCTTCCCATGTTTAATCAGACAAGCATCCAACTAGGACCAAATACACATAGAATTAACATCGATTGAAACTGAAATTCGTCTGCAAAGACGTTTTAACAATAGTATCCCAAAACTCAACCCATAAGCATCGATGGTTTGGGTAATCCTTGAGTTTGAATAATAGTCAAAGCACATAATATCTCAAATCCTAACCCATAAACATTGATGGTTTGGGGACTCCAACGGCAAAAACAACACAACACTGTTCTGAGCTACTGCACAAGGAGTATTGATACATGTGCAAAAACAACTCCAAGATCACGGAGAAGCCAAAACCAGCCATGGATTGACACTGGGAAGTGAAGATGAGACCGAGTTGTGGGCGAGTCGGACGGCAGCTCTAGCGAGCGTTGTGGGGAAGCCAAAGTAGCCACGGATCAACACCAGCAAGTGAAGGCGAGGCCGTGTCGTGCCGCTGTGAACCAAACATAGGGAAAATCGAGGCGGAAGAGGGACAGAGTGGGGAGATCGGTAGTTCGACCTCGGTAATGGCAGCAGCAGTGCTTGGTGGAGGCATTAGGGTAGCAGAGGGAGCACGGGGATGGGAGAGGCGGCAAGGCGAGGGCTCGGCGGGTCGGTGGAGGACTGGCTGCGGCTGCTTGTTGGTGTTGGGGTCCGTGTGGCGAAGAGTTGCAACGGCGGCGCCGGCCTTCGCATCGGCGTGTCGTAGGGGTGTTTCGTTCTGCCGTAGAGATTGACGAGCGAGGAGGTGCGTGCGGGGAGCGAGCATGGGCCCACATGCCGATGCCAAATTTTTATAGGGAGGCATAAGGTGGGCGGCTTCACCACTAGTGGTAGACACATCCCAGTGACTCTTTTTAGGAGTAGAGATTTTATATAATAGAACTAAAGCACATGTATTTTTTTTTTGACAAAATAGTTGTCATTCTTCATTCTAAATTTTGACTAAAAAATAAAAAAAAAATCCAAAAAGAGCCTAAGGCCGCTTTTAGTTTCTGAAGGGAAAAATTTCGCGACACTGTAGCAATTTCGTTTGTTTGTGGTAATTATTGTCTAACCATGGACTAACTAGGCTCAAAAGATTCATCTCGTAAATTCCGACCAAACTGTGTAATTAGTTTTTATTTTTATCTATATTTAATACTTTATGTATGCGTCTAAAGATTCGATGTGACAGAAAATCTTAAAAAATTTTGGATTTTAGGTGGAAATAAACCATGTCTATTTTGAAGGCTTTGACGTGGAGAAGGGACCCAATCACCCCAACCCGAACTTGGGTCCCTGAGATCCTGACTGAGCGAGCACATGGAAAGACTGACTCGATCCCTCGACCAGCCATCCGGATTCCGGACAAAACAGAACAGCAGCCCATCCTCCTCACCCAGTCTGCGGTCTGCCCCTCCTTCCTCGCCTCGCCTCCCCTCCCCCTCAAAGACCCGTCATCTTCCTCTTCAGTTCCAGACACACACACAGAGCGCAATCGGGCGGAGGAGGAGAAGCGCGACCACGACCATGGGCTTCATCTCGTTCGTCGGCCGGGTGCTCTTCGCCTCCCTCTTCCTCCTCTCCGCCTACCAAGAGTACGTGACGTGACGTCCCCCCACCCTCTCTTCTTCTTCTTCCACGCCTTCCTCGCCCACCATCCCTCAGATCCCGTCTCGTCTGAGTACCCTCTTGCTCGTCGCCAAATCGAGGCCGCTCCTTGTCTCGTCGCCTCTCCGTTGGTTGCTTCCGTACCGATCTGGCCATGGTGGCTCGGGCTCGGGCTCGGGCGGGCTCAATCGAAATGCTTCCTCTCCGGTGCGCCGACGCGAGCTGAGATCCGGTCTGTGCGGGTGCGGTGCGTTTTTTGGATCTTGCTGCGGTAGATCCGAGGGCCAGTTAAGGTGCCCGGAATTTTACCCCCCGCCGTGAGTCTGTGAGCCGCACGGCGCACAGACAGACTTGTATTGCACCAGATCTCTCTGCATTTTTTTTTTGGCATCTTGTGTAGTCGAGGGATCAAAATGATACGAGTTGCCGTTAGTCGTAGGTGCAGCCTGTGTACAAGTGGAAAAGTTTGTTCGGTATTGAAGCACTCAGTTGGAGATGTTTCCCCAGGGCTAGAATTGTATTAATATTTGAATTAGCTTCCCTCTGGTCATTTCATCTTATCTTATCCAATACAAACGTGATCCCTTAGCTTCGGTTCCATGGTTATGGTCTTCTCATTAATGTGTTATGCATTCTCTCCTTCAAAAATAGAACGAGTTATGCATTAAGAACAACTGAGAAATGCTGGCTTGTACGGCACATTTGGCTTGTACTTTTGATGAAGGTCCTTTTTTTTTGTAAAACTGATGTATCTCTATAAACTTGTCACTCTGCTAACTGCTAGTGTTGTTTCTTGGTGTCCAATCAGATATTTGAAGTACTGAAGTCATGGCTTGCTAACTAAAAACTGATACATGGCTGAGTTAAAGAGAAATTATGTTGTTATTACTATTATATTGCTCATTTTCCTTATGTTTGTCTACCAAAAAGCATACCACTGATAAAGTAGTAAGGTTTCTTTGCAGCTTACCCTTAATTAGCCCCATAATCTTTTGACCGTCAAGGCTCAGTGTGCATTTTCGGTTTTCATTTTTGACCGTCACAACTCTTGAGTCTTCACCAATGATCTTTGGTGCCAAAGTTATGTGCACCTTATGTTCTCCAATCCCTAAGATGCTTTTGAATTCCTCTCTTTCAATTGTTGCACATTATTTTGTTCTTTTCATGCACCATTTTATTGTTGAGAACATTGAAATAATGCTTTTCGGTCATATATTTAGGTTCATTGAATTTGGAAATGATGGTGGACCGGCAGCGAAGACCTTGAAGCCAAAGTTCAATCTCTTCGTCAAGCTAGTGTCCAAGAATACCGGATTGGGGGTGCCGCATATTGATGTAGGAATGATGTTTGGTTTAATCCCATTCTGTTTTGGAATCTATTCAACCCAGTTTGATATTTACTTTGTTGTTTTTTTGCAGATAAAAACTGTCATTGCGGCTACCATGTTTCTTAAAGGCTTTGGTGGTCTTCTGTTCATATTCAGCAGCTCATTTGGAGCATTCCTCCTGGTGAGCAACTAAGTATTGTTTTCTCTGCTTGCACTATGACTAATGTCTTGTGTTAAAGAATAAAGGGCTTATAGAGGTAAGGTAATTGCAAAGGAAAAGGCACTAAAGATACTGTCATGTGTAATTGACTAATTGAATGCCATCTAGATGTCAAGGTTTCTTGTAGCATGTCTTCTCAAACATTAAAACTATTTGCTAATTTGAACATCATTTACGTCTGGCACTCTGGCATTTTAGGCTTGCTGCACTATACATTTACATTTGCTGGTCCCTGGTCTAGCAAGGTTTTAGCATCTGCTCCCTTGGCCATGAATAAATATTTTGTTTTGGTGCAGTCATTGATTTTAGACTTCGACCATTGTTTTTTTTTCCACAACATTTACTTAATAATAGTTACAAAATGTATATATAGTGTAAAAACACTTATGAAATACAAAATTTTCTATAATTTTTATAAGTTGACTAATTGTTGGTCAGTATATACAGAGCTTGACCTTCCCAATATAAAACATGCCTTAAAAATTTCAATGGAGGGAGTAGAAGTGGAAGGCTCAAGTTCATGATATACTGTGACATGTCACAATAGTTGATCCACTTGGCAGGGCCCATATGTGATTTTTCAAGGGGTGTGATTCGCTCCATTATAAACCTGTATTATATAGTTATATGGGATCAAGTTTGGATTCTCATATACATATTTGCATCATATTTCTGTATACCACAGCTGCACAGGTTCTTGGTAGATTTGTGGTTATTCTGATGCTTTGATGTTGCTCATTCGCACAGCTCATTTACTTGGCGTTTATGACCCCTATCGTGTATGATTTCTACAACTATGAAATGGAGTCAGAGCAGTTTGTCCAGCTTTTTTTCAAGTTCACACAGGTTTGTTAGCCTGCTACCATGCTGTCTTACTTAATTGGAAAATATTCCCTCAGTTACTATTAAGCATGACAAGCTCTGCGCTTCATATTTTTTCAGAACTTGGCGTTTATCGGTGCCCTGCTTTTCTTCCTGGGGATGAAGAACTCGATTCCAAGAAGGCGCTCCAAGGGAAGGACAACAAAAACCAAGACAAACTGATGTCAGTTATTGTAGGAGGGGAAGCAATTGAGCTCATTATGTTTGCATACTATACAGGAGTAGATGTCCCACTTTTGTTCTTGGTGCGCCAATTGAATTGTGAATCGGGACTTACAGGACTTAGCATGTAGGATATTTAAGTTATCTTGCACAATTCTATTTTCGTATGCTGCGATGAGTTATGTCATGTTCCATTTTGCTACAAGA
The DNA here is from genome assembly GCF_000003195.3 of Sorghum bicolor. Classification (NCBI taxonomy): domain Eukaryota; kingdom Viridiplantae; phylum Streptophyta; class Magnoliopsida; order Poales; family Poaceae; genus Sorghum; species Sorghum bicolor. The sequence continues at coordinate 6,112,801 of NC_012875.2, forward strand.
ACTGCTTTGCCAGTGAAAAATGGTAAGTTGCATAGTCTCTTTTCTGTGCGTGCACGGTGTTGTAGCTTCAGAATTGTTCATCCTCGTGCCTCCGTACTTCCTACCTGAAATAATAAAACGTTTCTTTTTCGGAGTTGCTCTAACCATACTAGTTTTGGAAAAAATAAGAACAATATTTTATAATATCAAGTGAGCTTCAAATTAAATATATTATGGAAGTATTTTCATATGTACATCATTGATTTAATAGATGCAAATTATTTGTTTTTATAAATTTGATTAACTTTGGATATTTTGACTTAGAATAACTGAAATTGCTTATATTTTAGGATGGATGATGTTAATTGATTTAAGAAACAAGGACCCTAGTAAGGATTTATTGATTTTGATGGTTGATTAATAACATAACTATTAGTACTAACGATGTTTAGGCCAGTCTCAATGGGGTTTTATTAGAGTTTCATGTACATTAAATATGCTGACGTGGCACTATATTAATAAAGAGAGAGATGATAAGAGTTTCATGGGAGTAGAGAGAGTTTCATCCCCGTGAAACTCCTATGCACTGTTTTCAAAATATTGATGTGTTGGAAACTGTGTCATGAAACTCCCATTGAGGATGGCCTTACTAGTATACAATACAATGCACATTAGCCTTTAGGATGCAAAAAGATGTACTTGAGGTAGGCTCTGATGAAGATTGATGAATCAATGCCTTAAATGAAGATCAAACAGGAGCATTGAAAACCTGATGCCCACGATTTGATACGAAGAAATATACTTAGGGAACCTACAATAGACCTAAGCAAACTTCTCCAACAGTGCTAACATTTAGTATGCAATTTTTAGTATGGATAACCTCACATGATACTCATATAACTTTAAAGTATGGCAAGAGCTTAGCTCTAGATTCTCTCTCTTCTATTAAAATATGAGAAAAATACTTAGAGCTAGCTTAAAAGTCGATTGTTGGAGCTGCCCTTTGTTGGAAGTTGGAATTACGCATAGTGTACTTCCGTTGTGGACATTAGAGTTTAGCATCAAAGATTAAGTACAAAAGATGTTGCATAGATGGTGTGATGGCAAGTGGTGATGCATCCAAGAATGCACCTAGAGTATAGGTGTGGTGCAAAACAACGCTCATTGGATCCCAATCCTTTGAACAACACATTAGATTTGTACAATAGGGCATAAGAGGAATCACCGAATAAATAAGGCTTCCAAACAATGGATAGTCTACATGGATAGAATTTTTATTCTCAACGCATTGGATTCCACCTAATGTGCATCTAGATAAAAGTTGTTTAGGTTTCTATAAGTGATTTAGGGGCCTTAGTTTTTACAAATGATCTAACTCAACCTCCGTAGATGTCACAACCCCTTCAATTTGATAAGGTAAAGTTAGGATTAATTTGTTCAAATGACACTTGTATATCCTCTTCCATTGATATAATGTAATGTAAGGCTTAATTTGTTTAAGTGACACTCTTATATCCGCGAGTCAAAGATTCAAGTGCTCTATTGATGGTTGTGTTTAAACTAATTTTCATATTGCTGCCTATCCATGCATATATTTTGATACTTTATGTGTATACTTATTATGTTGTATTACCTTTATTTTAAATTGTAGATTGTTTTGGTTTCTCTAAATACATAATTTTTTATTATACTATTTAAACATAGTGATTATAGGTTTGGTTTTCGGTATCTGCCCAATTCTAGTTAGGGGGTGTTTAGTTCCCTTTTTTTTTCAAAAAAAAGGATTTGGTTCATCATTTTGTAAAATGGAACTAAATAGCATGCAAATTTTTTTGGCAAAAAGATGGTTATTCTCTATTTTATATTTTAGCCTCAAGAGACAAAAAAAAAGAAAACCCAAATTTTGCATTTTGGATGGAACTAAACATGACCCTAAAAATTTTGCCATTTTGCATTTCATCATCACTCCAAAGTAGTTGACATTTTGCATTTAGGATTCCATTTAGGATTCCATAGGAACTAAACACCCCTTAATAACTTGTCAAAAAAAAACACCCCTTAATCGAAAATCCGACCCGTTTGAGATGGCTCGGGTCGGATGGCCCAGGATCCCCACACGGACTGGAAAAAGAGGCGCAACCGAAAACGTGGGCAGGCAAACCCGCACGGCCGCACTGGAAGAAGAGCTTGCTCAAAAAAAAAAAAAAACTAGTGGAAGAAGAGGAACAGTGTCTTCGTCTCGAACCCCGGCGTCCGCTCCGCCGCGCTAGCCGCCGCCGTCGCCGCCGCCGCCGAGATGGTAAGCGCTAACGTCCTCCTCCCTTCCTTATCCTCCTCCGTCCCACCGCATCTGGTTTGTTCCTCCTTCCCCATAAACCCCGGAGAAACCTTAGCGAGCGGCGATTGACAATTTGATTAATGTACCGTTCCGCAGGATTACCTCAAGACGGTGGTTCCGTCACAGCTCATGGCCGAGCGCGGCTCCAATCTTGTCGTCATCAACCCAGGTTCGGTCCTGCAGAAACCCTAGCGCTCCCATGTCCTTGGTCAAGTTTTTTTTTTCTGGGTTCCAATGTGCTCGGAATTTCTGAACCTTATGTTACTTTTGATGGTTGAAATGGGAATTTTGCATTGTTTTATCTGTGCCTGGTTAAAAGGAATGCCTTAGTATTGTAGTACTGAAGTGAGCTTTTAAGAGAAGCATATTACCTGACATGTATGTAACTTACCCTGCTGGCAGTGGGATGCTGTTGTTGCTTACAACTGAAAGGAAAATCTAGCAACACATTTGTATGTTTCCCCTGTATATGATGTAATTCATGGTTGCTAGTCATTTAATTGACATGTTTTATAGGATCTGGAAATGTGCGAATGGGGTTTGCTAGTCAGGATGTGCCATTCAATATACCACATTGCATTGCCCGACACATCAATCCACAAGAGGGCGAAGAACCAAGATTCTCTGTGCGCGATCAGGTGATGCAAATACGAGTTTGCTTGTATGCAGGTCCTCTCCCATAGTGTTATGCATTGCAATTTTAATGTATCTTCTTTTAGTAAGCAAGAGTTATGCTTGTATGCAGATGCTCAACTGCCATGCTACTTCATCACAGAATGCAGAGCGGGAGAGTGCATATGATATTGTAAAAGAAAATTATTCTGAACTTTTTTCCTTTTGGACTAGGTTTGGCTCTGTAGCTAATGAGTTGTTATACATACAGATTGCAGCACTGATGAAAATCCCATTTTTGGATGATGAAGAAATGCCTTCACCGAGCCAACCCCTTCCTCCAAAGGTACTGGGCATTGTGATTTGTGACCATGTGCCCAAAGCCTGTACCATTTTTTATGTTATTCGCACAGTCACACTTACCTTTCATGTTATGAAGTAAGTGGGAAATGGCACCTGGAGGTAGGGTTTGCCTCCTTGAAGTTCTTAGTCTTCTTAGGGGGTTGCAAAATTGTATTTGCACAGTAAATGGGCTGGGAGGATGAAGCCTTGGACTTGTTTGGTCTATTTTAAGAAATTTGCCGTGTTAACCTGGGTTCTTAGCCTCATCAGCTCATGTCATAATGATAAGGCCAATTTCTTATGGTGCAACAGATGCCAGCAGGAGTTGCTTATCATACATATGTGCTTATAGGTTCTAGGTTGTTTATAAGTTGAACAATACCTAGATAAGTTTAAGGGTTTATACAGTATGCTAGTTTATTTGTAAAGAGAACCCCTGCATGGTCCTCCACTAAATAATCATTTTAATTTCTTTTATGCCATTGATTTTAAAAGTTTGGCAACCCATTCCATCATTATTACCTCCTGTTTGCAACCTGCTGTTTATCATGCCTGTCCTTTGTGGGCCCCAAATGCCACTCAGAAATTGTTAAGTATCTGGGCAGCTCCAACAGTGTTAAAAGGGCTAGCTCATAGAATATTTTATTGAATAAGGAGAGAGAGAATGATAAGGTAGCTCTCCATGAAGAGCTAAGCTCACATACTTTTCTATGATTCATCATTCATGTGTCTATGCTTGCACAATTTTCTATATAGCATGTTAGGGTTACTCCTTTTTTACCTTTTTTTTTCAAGTTCATATGAGCTAGCAAGTTGACTCTGTTGTTGAGGGTGCCCTTACTAGCCTAACCATTCATCTAGAAATGATCCAATACAAGCAATTATCGCATTCCTTTTCAAATTTTTTTCTGGGCCGAAATAAAATGTTCTTTGATTTACCATTTCTTGTAAAAAACAGTCGATGGGGCCGAACCCTAGATATTTCTGCCAGCATTTCACTGCTGTTTTGCAGTCCTCTGATGTTAACCATATGTATGGTACCACCAGTCCTGGATTGTGTTTATTGGTAGGATCAATTTACATTTTAGTCTTTCAACTTTGGCTATCACTTCCATTACTATCATTGACCACCTTGTTGCAGTTGCCAAGAACTTTACCTATGTTCTTACAGTGGCTTCCACAACTTATGTGGTTTCCTCCTGTTTTCATCTGTATTGTCTTAGTTGCCACATGATGCTTAGATCTCCAGATATGTTGTTCATTTTTAGCCAATTTGATAAGTCCCTCAGAGAGATATAGCACATTATGACAGTTTGAGATGGTTTGGATGTAAATGCAAATCCATGTGTTCTCACTTGTTATCTATCAGGGAAACACACATTTACAGAACATAAACTATCATTTTGGGGCTGTGCCACTGTTACCATTTCTTCTGTATTCCCATCAGTCTTTAGTTTCAACCTTAAACACTTGATGTGCTGCTAACCATCATTGTAGCATGGAGTGCCCAACTTCAGAAAACCAATGGCAATATAATTGTTTTATGGCAATTGTTCAATCAGGTGTTGTTCAGTGCTATAACAAATCTTCTCATTGATGAAATATAGTGTCTCCAAGCGAGCACATAAATTATCTGAGCTTTTTCATGAATTTCCTTTGTAGCTATCAATCAAAGATATAAATGAGATTGTCAGATATGAAAAGATGTCAAGTGTTGAACAGAGAACTATAATGCAGTGTATTAGCATCATAGCATGCAGTTGCAGTTGAAGGTTCTAACATGTCCATGGATGACTCAATGTTTTTTCAGCTCTTTTAAAAGCATAAAAATAGTTCTGAATTATCTCTGTCTGTGGAACTTATTGTTCCAATCATGGAACGTAGCTTCAAATATTTGAGACTAATTGATGTTTGGTATATTAGATAGTTCAGCATCACAAAATTCAGTTTTGTTTTGTTTGTTTAAGAAATGTTGCAACATAATCTCTGCATGCTGATATGGTTATGTTGACCTCTTCAGATGGGACGTGTTGATGGCTTTTCTTCGCAGCAAAACAGAGATGACCTTAAATTCACTTGGACAGATGTGACAGAGAGAATTACTAAGCCATCCACATCAATTGGTACTTTCTGATCATTTCACTTCATTCATTGAAGTGGTGCTTACCTTTTTTCCTTTTTCATTTCAGAGTTGCAGTTGTTAACTAAAGTTAAACTGTATATTTTTATGTTTAGGGTACTGCACTTATGGATTAGTTTACCTTTTGGAAGTTCTACAGCAGTGTCGTTTGATATGGTTTCTACTTTTGGACATTGTGATTTCTTGTTATGACTTCTGTTTTAAAACCTACCCAGTTAGGATGACCTGGCTGACCCATATGAAACAGCTGGAGTTAATTTCAGGGATAATTTTGAAAAGCTGCTGCTTTTTGTCATTACAGTTACCCAGTTATGTTCAATTCTTTGTTAAGAGGAAATTCTACATAGTAATTTCTTATAATTGTTTTGCCTAACCCTTCGAATTGGCCAGATAGGTCAGTATACAAGGATGCTGAGGAAGATACTCCGCCAAGCACATCTGGTGATGATAATGGACATGAATTTAAAGAGAATAAGTATAAAGAAATGATATTTGGAGAAGATGCTCTGAAAATTCCTCCTTCAGAGTCATACTGTCTGAGTCGTCCTATCAGGAGAGGCCATTTTAATGTGTCTAATAATTATTCACTGCATCAGGTAGGAAACCAGATTAATGCATGCTTATTTTTTAAAAGATAGTTCAACTGTGGTATGCTTCTCTTGGTATATGTTCTTGATAACACAGCCTGTGTAATCATGGAGTATTTCAGTTCATTTGCCAAGTTTTCTTTTGGTAGTTCTATAATGGCTGAGTATGAGTGTTTTGGCTTTGAAAGTAGTTATTTTTGAGACAATGGATAGAACTCTGGGCTGCAAAACAGTAAAGATTTTCGTTTTAGAAAGGCCTAAGCTGGATGCTTGCAACAGATGTATGTTTCTTTCTCCTAAAAGGGTTGGAGGAAAGTAGATATCCTTTTGAATCGTTCATCATACTTTCGTAACTATGCCCTGTCATTCTTGTGTACGTGTCATATTTCTATATCTTCTTTGATAAACATTATTTGCAGGTTTTAGAAGATTTACGCACTATTTGGAACTGGGTACTGACAGAAAAGTTGCATATCAACCCAAGAGATAGAGGTCTATATTCTGCAATTCTTGTTCTTGGGGAGACATTTGACAACCGAGGTATTTCTCCCTTCATCATACAATAGAATTTTAGGGTGCAAGGTGGGCTCACCTGTTTATGAAGTACATCTATATGTCTTGGTACAAACTTGGTATGCAAAATATACAAAAGGTTTATCCATTTTCTTCTCGTAATAGATCACTTTCTTGGGTTTGTGTGACCTGATATCACTTGCCATTCCATAGAATACTGTCCTGTGTGATGCTATTGCCTAGTGAATTGCTTTACTAGACATCTATTACATGTTAATTGAAGAGAGTTAACAACAGATGAAGAAGAATACAGACACCATCAATGTTCATGTGCCTATGATGGACTCGTTGATCTTTTTATCGTCTGATTTGGTTTGTGTTACATGGTGTGTTTTGTTTGTATTTGAATGTTTCTTAAGCTAATGTGGTATTGGTTTTTCTTTCAGTTCTCCCAGTCGACATGATTGTCAAGTGTTAACCACATAACATAGTTTCTTAGCAATACAGTTCGGATTAACATGTAGTTCTCAAATAAATTCTTCCTGAAGCACATATTCACATACTATTGGTTGTCATCTGATTCGATTTATTGGCTTTGTGATATCTGTGGAGATGATCATTTGTCAGGTGGTACATTTTTATTTGTGTCGTGATGGTGTATCCTACGTTATCCTTTGTCCAGTTTGTGAATCCCCATCCTATTGTTGTTGGCCATCACTCATCAATTTGTCTGATCTCCTTTTCTAATGTTTTACATTTAAATGCCCATCATCCATGTAGTTAAGGAACATTTAAATTGTTAAATTCATAATTAGTCACAGCCCACAGCCGTTCAATGTCTCTATCATATGTTTGCTTTCTTTTCTGTTTTTATTACTTTGTCCACTGTCTTATACCGCAAAGTGTATGTTATGTTTCATAAGGCTGATTCTGTTTTCTCATGAAGAAAATTAATTTGCTCAATGTATGCCAGAAATAAAAGAGATGCTGTCTATCGTTCTCAATGATTTGGGGTTCAGCACAGCAGTTGTACATCAGGTTTGCCTTCGTCTCCAATCTCTTAGCATTTTTCTCCTGGTTAATTTGACTTCTCATTCGAGATGGGGATAACTTTTGTTACTGTATGGTGCTATAATAATTTCATCATTTCTGAGCTTGTTGGTTTCTTTGTGGAACTACTGAAATTGTGTTCACTAATTCACTTGATAGATTATGCTCTTAATAGAAATTCAGCATAGTGCAGAGTGTCATTTCACTATATTTTGTTATTTTTAAGTAATATATGCTGGAGAGGGTTGCATCGCTTTTCCAAGCTGAGACTTAGGTTTAAGTAAATATGGTCCATATGGTGTTGGGTTGTCACACCCTGGCTTTTAAAATAAGACCAGAGTCGTCATATGTGTGCCCAGGAAGTCCACACATATAACAAAAGAATAGAAATATCAGAATCAATGTTATATATAGCAGAAAAACATATTTATAATAACACTTACAAAACATCAGAGTACGCGGAAACAATAGCTAAACTTCTTAGGCTCCAATCTTCTCAGGGACGGTTGACTGGGGGCTCCGTACGCCAAGCACTTCTGATAAGCCTCTAGAAAACTCCATAGCATCTATATCCTTCTTCTGAGCAGCACTTTACTACACACTGGGGTGTGGGGGAAATAGCAAGGGTGAGTTCATGTCCAACTCAACAAGTACAGGCGGAAAGTATAATGACATGCAAGGCTTAATCAAAGGAAAAGCTGACACTGTTTAACTGCAGGTGAGCTTTTAAGTTGGTAAACTTTTATTACAACTCTATTATTAAAACAACCTATTACTAAATATGGGTAAAGCATCCCAACCCTTAATTAGATGAAAGTATATTAACAATTTTATTAATCATCATTATAATTATTACCGAGGTAGCAACCTCAGATAGTAACTCGGGGTAGCAACCCCATTAAGGTCATGGGATAGCAATCCCAATTTAGAACACAGGATAGCAATCCTGCCAACACGGAATAGCCATTCCGCCAAAGCACGAGGTAGCAACCTCAACCAAATTTCGCCTCCAAGTATCCAGTGAATCCAATTTGCTCATCAAGTGAGGGTCTGGGCCGCTCGTGACCGTGAGCACGGCTGATATATCAGTTTTACACTCTGCAGAGGTGTGCACTTTCACTCCAAGTCGTGATTCCCATTTGCCCGGGGTCGCGACTCCCCAAAACACTTCCAAGGTGAGCAGGCAGGGTTTCACTACGAGACCTTTCACAGGGTCCAACTAATAGGATGCCACTCGTAAGTTTTTGCCGGGGCGCGCGGCAGCCGTGCCCATAGCAATGGGACCCCGAACTGACCGACCTCTTAATATGAATACCCAAGCTACTTCCTTACGCCTACCCGGAAAGTAACACCCTACCAGCGGAGGTCCTGATAATTAGTCAAGCCAGAGCCATATAGCCTGATAATTAGTCAAGCCAGAGCCATATAGCTTGGAGCTGCACTGTAAGTCCCAGGGGGCCGCTCCCTGACTAAGTCCTTACGGAGAGCAGAGACGGGTACGCCCGGCAAACCGGACCACCAACAGTACCCGCTCCCCCTGTCCTCAACCAAACCACGATGCTCGCAAGCACCGCAACATCTCCATCACCGAAGTGACCATTGTTCACCATTTAATCATTTATCATCATTGAAGAATTCATTAAGCAAGATCATTATTATTATTATTATATAGATTAGATGAGTAGAGCAACTAAGCATATCTACTGTTCACTATACTACCCATATATATAAACCCAGGTATACAAGGAATATAGTAGAAGACTAGTCATGTCCTTAGGGTTTGCAGTATTAAGACACATGCAATGGAAAGTAAATGTATTTAAAGTTTATAGGTACAATATGATCAAAGGGTGCCTGCACTTGCCTTAATTCCCAGTGTTTATCTGCTCAGAATTCTTTGGCTTCTTTTTTTCTGATCTCCAACTTCTGCTTCGATTATCGGTCCTCAGCGCCTGATCTTCAATGCTGACGAACCACGCTTCTTCTACTCGTAGCAACCAAGCAACACAAACAGACAAACAAACAATCATGACTAAGAACAAGCATCAATCAAAAGAAAAGCTTAGAAAGAGCGCACTAAACGACACGACTTATTGCTACGATCGTGACAACGCAAGAACGATTGAGAACGGAGCTATCGTTAAACGGACACGACTTTCGAGGTTCGGAGTGTAACGGAGAAGACGACTATACGCTGGTCGTATTTTATTTAATAAAAGAAGGTGATAGACTTTTAGAGAAATATCTCAAAGTTGAATTGACCAAATTATAAAGAATTATAAAAGATGGAGTTAAACTTTAGTCATATTTTAATTGTAGATGGTTATATATCATTTAAGCCATTTACGCCTTTGTAATTTTAGAAAACATAAAGCAAGTAAGAGCAGCTAATCAAATCCTAACATGCGTCGCATGTATATTAAACAAGTTATAACTAATAAAGAACCATTTAAGTTGATATTAATAATGTTAACATTTATTTATTTATAAAAGATCTAAATTATAAACATAGGTTACTTTTAATCCAAAAAGACATTAAATAAATATTAAACAAATTAATTATATACTTTATGTCTAACTAAAAGAATTATAATTAATAAATATTTAAGTTAACTTCAATCAAGTTAATATTAGATTATAAAAATAGCGAAGTGTAAACTTAGATTGTTTTTTTGTTAATTAAAAATGACATTCAAAAAATATTAATTAAACTAATTATATTTATAAACATGGGACATGGAAAACAGTATCGCTAATAAGTCATTTACGTTGCCATGGTCATAAAACAATAGAAAACATGATTATAACTCTATATTGCTTTTAATTATAAAATTAGGTGCATATATTAATTAATCTAATATTCAATTAAATATGGAAAAAAATATATGACATAATAAAAGTTAGCACTACTGCGTAGAGCGCGACGTTACGAAACTAACGCAATTGAAACGGAATGAAACAGAGTTAGAACGATTGAATGGCGAAGGATTAATGACCAGTGGCAAACTTGTAATTACTTTCATCTTCTACCTTGAGATTTTGTACGGACCGAACCAGGACAACATGCTGCTCGTGCTGTGCGTGGGAAGGAAGGGCTCGGTCGGACCTTGGCCGCCTGGTGCGCGGCGTGCAGCTGCAGCGCGGAGGAGCCCACGGGTCACGGCTGGGACCTGCTCGAGCCGTAGCAAGTGGGGGAGGGCACGAGGCCTCGCCCTGCTCGAGCGAGCACACGGCCGGTGCGCTGGCGGCGCCGACGCAGGACACGACGTCGCACTGGCCAGGGCGCCGGTGGCCGGTGGCGTGTGATCAGGACAAGCCGAGGAAGGGCCCTAAGTGCCGAAGAACGCAGGAAAAACAAGGTCGATCTCACCGGCAATGGAGGTTTCTCGCCGGAGATGAAACTGGAAGATGGGAACTAGTCAAACGATAATGGATTCGCCCAAAAAGAAATACTACGGTGAAGAGAATGACAAGGGCTACCTCTTCATGGTGATGGCTAACGCCGGGACGCCATGGTTTTGCCGGAAAAACTCACCGGAGAGTTCGCCGGAAACCTAGCTTTTGCAAACTTCGGCGAGAGATGGAGGGAGCTACGGGTGGCGGCTCGCGATGGGATTTTTAGATCTGTGATCAGCGCGACGAGACGAACACCGGCATATATATAGGTCTAGGGTTTGGAAAAGTTTCAAAAATTATTAATTACGGGATTTTTAGAAATTCATTTTTAGTTCAAAATAATTCCAGAAAAAGCTGAAATCATTTTAAAGCCCTGAAAAATATTTCCAAAATTCTAAAAATTAAAGGAAAACTTTTAGAGATATATTGAGAGTTGATCAATCCAAAAAAAGTTTTTGGTGTCCATGAAAAAGAATTTTAGAGCATATAAAAAAAGATTTTGTTCTAGGAAAATGGGAAAAAGTTCTGAAAAAGTTTTGGAAAATTCTCGGGAAGGATCGGACGGCGTCTAAACGTGTTTGTAAAATCTTAGCATGCACAAAAACAACAAACCCAAGTAAAAACTAGAGCACAAAGCACACAATAACAAAACAAAACGCCCTTCACTTTTCTTTACAAAAATTTTAGAATTTCACATTTTTCTCATTTTATAATGACAATAATTAATAAAATAAATCTTGTAATATTTTTAAATTTTTTTAAATCCTTATTTAATTTAGTGTTTTCTAATAACAATCCAAAATTAGAAAATTTTGGAGTGTTATATGGGTTATCCTATTTGTGTTAGGAAACTACAAATTGACTGCTTGGTGCTTTTGTTGAGCTCTGAAGATATTTTCTGGTAGTATTCAAGAGTAGCATTCAACTTATTCTACCCTATTTTTTATTAGGAAGCTCTAGCTGCAGCTTTTGGAAATGGTTTATCTACAGCTTGTGTTGTCAACATTGGTGCTCAAGTTACACAAGTAGTTTGTGTTGAGGTAATAACCCTTGTATTTTTTTAATTATTGCACTAATTGCATGGAATGCAGGTCTTATTTTTAGTTCCAGGAAATCTTTTCTTGAAACTCTATTTAGATATCAACATACCATCTTCCCCCAATGTTTTACAGGATGGAGTAGCTTTGCCACACACAGCTTTGGCGCTTCCATATGGTGGAGATGTATGTTTTCTTGCACAATAGATTTTCATTACTTTTGTCGTTCTATCCATATGGCGTCATTTTCTCATGTACTATGGGTTTTTTTTTTTTGCAATTATGTACTGCTGTGCCTACAATCGCTTTCTACTTTATGCATCCACAAAGGAGATCTTTTTATTTGGTATGATGTGCTTGTTGTGTTGATAGGAAGGTTGGTTGAGGGTGTGGATGGTCTAGGGTTGTTGTTGTTGTGTCTTTTAATTTCATCATCCTATTCACAACATGTTATTCTCAAAGGGTGAAAGATCTAATCTTCAGTTTTGTCGAATGAACTTTTTGTGGTGTGTGTGACTTTGTTTGTGGATTCCCCTTGTACTCTCTTTTCTTCCTCGATGAAATGATGAGCAGCTCTCCTGCATGTTCGAGGAAAAAAAATCATAACATATTATCTACAGATGCAGCAATTTCTGCCTTATTGCTCCCTCCAGCAGAAATCTGCTTCTGCAGTTACTCTAGTGCCAAAACTATGTATAAAAATTAAATAAAAGAGTATCTATGGTTCTTAAAGAAGTCCTAACAATATGACTTACTATTTGGCGCATAATGTAGGTTTTTGGTTCTTAGTCTACATACTGTACAAAGCAGAGTAATAGAACTCTATAGGTCCAGTTTATTTGATTGGTAGGATGAACCTTCTTAGTGTAGCATTAGAACACTACAAACAAGTTATATGTAGAATTATGTTGTCTTTTCTTCATTTCGTTTTTGATGGCTTGCTAGTAAATGGTTGTGCCCTTTGTTTGTTCTGCTTCTGACTTATATGTGGTTTGGTCCGTGTACCTTTTGTTATTTTTACTAACTAAAATATACATAGTCATTTCAATGAGTGAGGAAGTCTGTAGAGAATGCGATATAGAGTCACATGATTCTTTAGTGGAACAGATAATTGCACTAAAAAAAGGGTGCATCCAATGTTGAAAGCGGGTCTACTGAAATTATAATATCATAGCACTTAGTATACATTAACTCTGACTAAAGTATAGTGGGTCTGGGGAAGTTAAATTATCATAGCACTTAATATACATTAACTCTGACTAAAGCATGTTGTATTTCAAGCTAGTGATAAATTTGGTCTTGGATGGTGTTACTATTAGTTTTCAAAATAATATGTTCATCTCCCTGGTAAATAGCTGTCTACATTTTACCCTTAGTAACTGCATGAATTACTTTAGGCTGCTGAAAGCACCATCTACCTGTGCAGTCCACTTTCTTTCTCAACAATGCGCCCTTTGCTACCTTGTAGGACATCTCCAGATGCTTGCTTTGGGTTCAACGTCGCCATCGCACGTGGCCGAACTTCCAAACTGATCCAGTGAGCAAGCCTATAGATCTGCTAATGCTCAACAAAATAAAAGAGTCATATAGCCAAATAAAAGTAAGTGGCTTGTTCTAAGCTTGCTCATTCTTAAACTGGTGACCGCAAAAGAATTTTTCCTAGTTGGAGTGTTGTACGTGCTACAGAAGATTGCATTTATTACAGTAATGAACAATAATAAACATGTAAATCTTCTGCATATTATGTTATGATTGAATTGATTAACTCATCTGAAAAGCTGAAGCCAGTCACATGTAAATGAAAAAGACCATGTGCATCCACTGCTTCACGATTGTACTATTATGCATGCTGACTAGTAAATCTGGCATGTTGAAACCCAACAAATTCTACTTTTCTTTTCTTTTTCCTAGTTAAAATCTCCATCCTTCCTTCCTTTTATGGTATTTGAGCTGTATCTGACTGACTGCTCCAGTTCATCAAAACATTGGATTGCTTGATATATGCAATGAAATCCTAGTAAATGGCCTTGTTGAGGCATTTAGGGCCTTCTCATACTTTGTGAAGGTAGGTCTGGATCTAAATCCCCAGGATTTAGTATGAATGCAAAATAAGTCCTAAAATTCCTCGAGTAACCCCCATCTTCCAAACATGCCTTGTAATTGGGCCTTGGGCTGATGAATCATTTCATATAGCTTGCTAATTTTTTAGTGTATCATGCTTTTTAATGTATTATTCCCACCATTCCAAATCATAAATCGTTTTAGTTTTGTCCTAAGTCAAACTTGTCTAACTATGACCAAGTTTATGGAAAATATATTAACACCTACAATATCAAATAAGTGCGCTATCAACTTCTCATGCGAGTTGGCTGGTATTTCCATGGGAGCAGTGATGGAGCTGGCTAGTCAGGTTCTTGGTGTGGTTAGCTGTTTGTTTCTCTCTTCTCGTACGAGTTGCCTCAGGCAAGAGCAAAAGAAAAGAAAACCAGAGGTCAAAGTGGATTATTTTTTCCCTGTAAAACAAGAATCTGGCTGCAGGATTCTGGAAGAAAGGAATTGGCGTTTAGCCATTTACTTTGTTCCAAACGTTCATTCTCACTCCCTTTCCTCCATTATTCGATTCCTGTATCTTTCCTTTGAATTTCTACAATCCAAATGGGGCCTTGGCTTCGGGTGAAGCTAAAATGATTTACAATTTGGAATGGAGTAAGCACAGCAGAGAAAGAAATCCAGTAGAATTGGGTAATGTTTTGCTGAAGAAATGTACTACACTTTTAAATCTGGATCTATTTTCTTTTCTACATTAGAGTCTGTACTACCATGCTCTATGTGAAAGTGATCAATAAAATAAGAAAAAGTTGTATTTTTTTGCCTCAAAACTTTTTGTGGTCATTTCTATTGCTTTCACAAACAATTGAGGTGGAATAATTCCCTTATTCTAGTACATAATTTTTTCCTTCTTTCAGACTGGGAGCATTGATGCAGTTGCGCTTGTTCATTCATATGATAATGAAAGATCTGGTGGACATCAGAAGACAAAACTATCAGCTCTTAATGTAATTCCTTGAAGGCATACATTATCTTTTGGTCTTCTGACTTTCCTTTTATTTCCTTGCTGCTGTTGTCTTTTCAGACATGTCTTACAGAAATGAGCATTGTGTTCATGCCTGCCATATAAAAATAAGCTCCCTCCCTCTATCTGTAGGGATGGGGAAGCCCTCCCTCTATCCGCTCAGGCGCTCACTTGATCTGGAATGGCCAGCAATGTGGCGGGCTGCTTGACACTGGCGTCCCCCTTGCTGGTGTCAGCACAACCGTGCCATGGCCTCGCGCTCTCACCTGTCTCCTCACTCAATTGCTAGTGGCAGCATTGGCAGGCGAGTGAGCGATTGCTTTTGGCTGCAGTGTGCAGTGTGATTGGGGATAGGAGTAGGGTTCCAGGAGGGTGTAGGTCATATAAGATTTAATAAAAAAGGGCTGTTCTGCATATACGTAGGGGGGCCAGATGAGTGAATTTGGAGCTTGGACCCAGCCCCGACCTGAATTTGGGGCCTCACATTGTTAGCCCACACAGGGGGGTGGGATGGGTGGGGCAACGGAGCAGATCCCTGTCTTTAAGGGAATTTTGCCATCCCTATCCTCCGTAATGCAGGAGAACTGCGTTTCATTATATTTAGAAGAAACAGAGGGGGGTCTCTCTATTTAAACATCCTATTGGATTGTTGCAATTGATGTTCCAGCAATTTACTCTAAGTTGTGGAAAAAATAGGTTCCTCCTATGGGGCTTCTTTACCCAAGGGTTCTTGTTCCAGAAGAGTACCCTCCACCTCCTCGATCTTGGTGAGTTTTATTTTTTCAGTTTTGGTGATCAGGCTTCGAATATGATATGATTGCTTTATACGAGTTGTGCATGCTCCCAGGTTCCAAGACTATGATGACATGTTGGAGGATACCTGGCAAACAAGTGATGGTCTTTACCCTAGTGGGAATGGTGGATTTGGCATGTGGGACAGTTATCCAGTGTTTTCCACTAGATTAAAGAAATTTGAGAACATTGGCCTCGTAGAGGCCATCATTAGTAGCGTTCTTTCAACAGGTAGTGTTTTTATTAATATATCGCTTACCTGAAATATAAACTTTTCTTTAACAGAAACTACTGATTGCAGGACGTGTTGACCTTCAAAGGAAGCTGTTCTGTAGCATTCAGCTGGTAAAGTATCTGGATTACTTTTTCCAATAAACGAATACTTCTCTGTTACTTGGTAAAGCGGCTAAGCTGTTCTGTGCTTTTCAGGTTGGTGGTGCAGCTTCTACAGCTGGCCTTGCACAAGTGCTGGAGCAAAGGTTTGTTAGATGTCAATCGGCTTGTCCTAGCGTTGTTTCATGGAACAGTACTGGAATAAATTTGCAAAAGCCTACAAACATCCCACTATGTGTAAATAGTGCACAAGTATAGTGATTGTCATTTCTTTCCTTTTTCTTGTATATTTTATACTCTTCAGCCACAGATAATTGACTTTTTGGACATCAACACAGTACTCAAAATGTATGTTGATCACTAGTCTATCATGCAATGTGTCTACAAGTTGTAAAATTTATGGTCAAAGTTACCTTCAAAAGTTTTTTGATCTCCTAAACTTTTCTTTTCAGGGTTCGCACTAAAATTTCAGCAAACCAATCTATTGAGAAAGTTGAGGTGTGCCCTATAAACTTAAAGACGTGGATTGGTTCTTTCTCTTTCTTTAGCGATTTATATGTAGTTGTGTCATAATGATAGGTTTGTCCCTGGATTTACGTCATTTCTATTAGCGATTGATGTTTGCGAGTCCATAATCTACATTATTGGTCTGTTATTTCTTTCTTTTTAACTCTTCATTGAAAATGGCAGGTGTTGCAATCTAGGACTTATCCATTATTTGTTCCATGGAAAGGTGGAGTGGTAAGTCAGACTCTTCTCAGTTGAAGTATGTTGTCCATTTTTCCTACATAGCTTGGGTGAACTTTTGGTGCAGCAAACTCAATATGGCATTAGAGCTAATGTCCTAGTTTTATACACTATATATAATGGTAATGTGTTTTCTTGTTCATTGATTGCTCAGAAGTTAGGACTAGAGTTTGGACAATGTCAGTGCCCTGTGGCTGGTCTAATTTCTTCTTTCCACTGTAAATTGTTCTGTAAAATACTTTCTTTTCTACGTTTAATATGAGAGGGTCTCGGGCGCTCCTCAGGATATACTCCCTCTGTTCTTAATTATAAGACGTTTTGGCTTTTCTATATACATAGTTTTTGCTATGTACATAGATATACACTATGTCTAGATACATAGTAAAAGCAATGTATCTAAAAAAGCCAAAACGCCTTATAAAAAGATGGAGGGAGTGGTGGTAACAACTTAACAGTATGTGCTAATAAAACAAACCGATGCAACTTTTTTTAGAAGAGAATTTTCCTTTTTAAAAAATATAACCATTTCCCCCTCATGTCCAAGAGTATAAGATTAATCTTTTTTGGCTCTGTATATATGCGCTAGACATGCAAAGTTGTAAAAATAGGCATGGCTTGTATTTTTGGACAGACGGAGTAGTTTTTTCTTTCATTGAGGAAAGAGCATTCATGTTTGGACTATCTTAATCATGGGGGACAGTGGTAGCTGAACCAATGAAACCGAAAGCCCAGAAACTGACTTGGCCAGGCACCTTAGTAGATAGCTCATGATCTTGTTGACCCGTCTTTCAAGCCAAACAAGGCAACGACGAAATGCACAAATACAATTTGAGTTTAAGTGCCATATCATGTGCCAAGCAAGGATTTCTCTTATTTTATTGCCATGCCTTCTTTTTAGACAATATTACCAAATTGGACTGATGATTGATATATGGGCTGGGTCTGTCTGATGACCTAGCCTTTATGAGCCTGAGAGGAAATCCATTGCTAAAAGTCATTCAGTTGGTTAGTCCACTAGGTCTTGATTACAGAGATTACGAAGATTAGATTTTGATTGATCTCATTGTGGTTGTTGTATTGTACGTTATCCACATCAACCCAGTGTTTGTAAAAGTGGAACTGGTGGGACTTGTACCAACTTCTAAAACAGTCCATTTAATTAAATAGAAAATGGAACCAGCTAGTACTAAGCATGAACTTGAACTAAAGATAAGATAATCCATGCATTAAGGAACCACAGTTTTGTATCAACTTTGCTGTGGGCACCAAAGCATTCACTAAAAAGAAAAGGAGGGCCTGTCTGATTTTAGGAACCGGGTAAATAAAGAACAGTAACAGTAGGATGAAAATGAGTGTGATGTATCTTGTCCTTTGTTTCCCCTTTTATTTATGCTATGTTCCATATTCCTGGATCCTTACTCTTTCATTGCAGATTTTGGGTGTCCTTGATATTGGTAGGGATGCATGGATTCATAGAGAAGACTGGATTAAAAATGGTGTCCACATCGGGAGTGGCAGAAAATATAAGGATTCCTATTTTCTTCAGGCGCAAGTAATGTGCTACTACAATATATGACAGGTGCTTTCTCTCTGTCCCTGTTTGTGTTATGTACATGTTATAAATATTCATGCAATCAAGTATTGACCAAGTTGTATCCTAACATCTGTGTTTTCGGTACAAAGAATCATGGTTTAGTTTCATGGAATGGCTCTTGATGCTAATGGATTTCTTGGAAGGAATTTTTAGGACTTTATTTCAAACAGCATGATTATCAGATCCATTTCATTGTGACCTTGAGTTTGGTGGATGCTTTTCTTTCTTTAACATATGAGCCTAGTTACGCATTAGATTAGACATACGAAAACAAACCCAAGCCCAACAACTTGGCTGTTTTTGGTTAAACTGGTTTGTGCATGGAGGTCAATAATTCTTATCAACTTTTTTCTCTATATTATATTATCCTATCTTATTACCGAGCCCCTAACACATCAAGATATACAGGTTGTTCGACTGCAAACCATCTTAGAACATGATCGGTGGACTGCGATTAACTTGCGTACACGATGCATCAGTTTCATTGATGCTGGCTGCTGTATTTTTGGGTTCGGAGGTCGGTCATCAACCCGAGACCTGGACTAAGGGCTGGTTGTTCGCTCAAGCACTTTGATGTTTCTGTTAGAAGTACACCAGTCTTCTGGCGTTCTAAAGATGTACTAGTATAACATATAGTACTCAAATTTCTACAGTAATTTAATTCCTTGCCAATGGTGTTACCTATTGACTTTGATTTGCGGATGTTTGGGTTCGTAGTTTAATTCCAATGATGATAAATATATAAATGCATTCTCAGCCCTTTTTGAAAGAATGAACAATCCTCGTCCATTTGCTTATCCTTGCTGTAATAGAAAAAAAAATACTGGATCATATGTTTCCGTCGTTCCTACCATTCTCTCTTGACCTCGATCCATCCCATGTAATTTTTCCTACACTTGTCGAATCATAGTTCTTGGAGCTGATTTCGCGAGCACTTCACTCCCGACCATTTCTGTCACGTAGAAACGGGTCGCACGGCCAGCGGCAGCCTCACGAGGTGGTCCAAGCTCCCGGCGAGAAGTATCTCACCGAAGCCGAACGCGTGTGACGCCCTGGTCACTCTGAGCGCGATCACCACCTCCTGCGTTTCCCCCGGCGCCACCTCGAACCACCCTGGTCGCACGGTGACGTCCACCCCGGCCGGCGGCAGAGCCGAGCAGAGGTACGTCTCCGCGTTGCCCGCCACGTTCGTCACCCTTCGCCGGACGGACAGCGAGCCTCGCAGCGCGGAGACGGTGACCGACGGCAGGTTGAGGTCCACCGGAGAAACCAGCGACGCCTGGCAGGGCAAACCGGTGGCGGCCACCACGTCGTCGGGGCTGAGCTGTGGCAGGGAGCAGAGGAAACTGGTGAAGTCATCGGGCTCTGGCGCCACGACCAGCCCGGGGTCCAGCGCGCCGGTGGGGTTCACGAACCCGGCGCCGTAGTCGAACGGCGTCGCCCGGTGCAGCGAGCCGCCGATCTCGAAGCCCTCCGACATGATCGGGCGCTTCTGCCCGTCGTGCCTCCGCGCGGTGGTGGACAGCGCGGAGGCGACGGCCGCCGGCCCCCACGACGGGTGCCTCTGCTTGATGAGCGCCGCCACGCCGCCGATATGTGGCGCCGCCATGCTGGTGCCTGATATCATCGCGAAACGGTCGCCGGCGAGGATTGCCTCGTTGACGCTGACCGCGCTCCAGGCCGCCCATATCTGGTCGCCGGGAGCGAGGATGTCCGGCTTCAGCACGTCCGCCGGCGTCGACTCCCCGTCCGTGACGTCCGGCCCTCGCGACGAGTACCGCGCCACCACCGGCGCCGCGTCGTTAAACGCGGCGACTCTCCCTTCCGTGATCGCCGCCGTGGCGCCGAACACGGTCGCGGTGCCGCCGCCGTACACCGTGTGCGCCGCGTAGTACGACCAGAGCACCAGCGCGTCGGCGACGCGAGGGACCATGACGCCCGGGACGACGGCGAGAGGGAGCGGCTGCGCGAGGAAGTCGCCGCCGTGCCGCGCGTCGGCCACGAGGACGAAGCCCGCGAACCCGAGAGCCTCCGCCACGTCGAGGATGGCGGTCACCGTCGACGTGCCGTTGTAGAACCCTCGCGAGAAGGAGCAGACCACGATGCTGCCGCGCAGCACGTCGTCGGCGCCGCGCCACCGCAGCGCCTCCGCGTCCTGGCATTCCTCCGCGCGTTCCATGCTGGCCGCGTCCGGCGCCGCAGCGTCCTTGGCCGCGACGAGCCTGGCCATGATCGTCGGCGCTGCAAGACCAGATATATATAATCGTCCTTACTCCTTAGCTTGACCGGAACAAGAAGAATACTAACGTACCGGACAATCCGAGTCCCGGAATGCGGCGACCATCGCCGAGGACCAGCCACGACGTGTAGCTCCGGCCGGTGGTGGCGGCGGCGACGGTCGTCACCCACGGGCTGTAGGAGACGACGGAAGACTCGGCCGGCCCACGGTTGCCGGCGGCCTGAGCGACGAACACGCCGGCTCTCCTTGCGTACAGCAGAGCGACATCCAGCATGCTGAGGAACGTGACCTTGCTGGCAGGACGCTCATCTGGTCCAACAGACAGTACCAGCACGTCCACCTGGTCTTCTGTTGCCTGACAGCGAGTTGATGACACGATAGATTTTCATTTAGAAAACTGAACCATTTCAAGGATTGGAAATGTGGTCCAGATCAGTAATAATGTCGTGTTACTTGATCTATGGCAGCGATGAGATCAGCCATTGTTCCTCCAGCCGGGTATACAGCCTTGTACACAGCTAGCCTTGCACTCGGCGCCATGCCGCTGGCGAAGCCGTACATGGCACCGCCGACGACCACCGGCACTCCCCGGTTCCCCGCCGCTACCGAAGCAACGTGGCTGCCGTGCCCCTCGGCGTCGAACGGCGACAGGTCGCGTGAGGGGTCGAGCGGAAGCACGGCCGCGGCGCCGGCGGCGAAGTACCTCGCCGTCACGATCTTGCCGTTGCAGGAGCCAGGCGGGAACATGGGCCCGACGCTGCAACGACCGACCCCGGCGAACGTGCCACCGTCGTCGTCGTCCGGGTCCGGCGGATCAGTCGCCGCCTCTGGCCGTGGCACGTACGCGAAGCTGGGGTGTGCGGGGTCGACGCCCGAGTCGACGACGCCGACGACCACGCCCTCCCCGTCGTCGTCCCCTTTGCCGCTGTCCCGGTGCCGCCGCCGCCGCCACACACCGTCGGGGAGACCAAGGAGCCGCGGCGTGTACGTGGTCATGAGCCGCGTCCCCACGTCCTCCTCTACCGCCGCCACCTCTGGCACCGCTCGCAGCCGCTCGGCCAGCGAGGCCGTCGCGTGGACGGCGAACCCGTTGACGGAGTGGTGGAAGCTGTAGAGCTTCCGGCACCAGCACGAACCTGAACCTCCGGCGCCGTCGTCGTCGTCGTCCATGGCGCGCTGGAGGAGCCGGTCGTGGAGCATCGCTGCCCTCCGCTTCTGTGCTCGGTGGTACCATGTCGCGTTCCGGCCAACTGCCGCCGCGGCCAATAATGGCGGCTCGCCGTGCACCGACACGAGGTAGATGGATGGCTTCTCCTCCTCCTGCTCATCGTCTGGCCTTGCTCTCACTGTGACTCCCACCGCCTCCGCCGCCGCCGACGAGGATGCGACCTGCACTGCTGCTGCAAAGAGCATGGGGATCAGGAAGCAGCGAGCAAGAGCCGACATTGCCTCTTGTGCGTCACATGTTCTGCATTCGCAATTCGCTTGGGAGCTATATACCTTGAGTTCATTTATTATTACCTCATTGCTGATGCATCTGTAACTGGCTTGTTTTGCTCAAAGTGTAACGTGGTCAGCCAGCAAAATCCGGGAGAAACCGTGAAACCCCAAATACCAGTGAGATTTATTTCTGCCGCCTCATCATCATCACGCGACAAAAGCTCCAACTGAAACAAGAAACTGGCAGTCAAACGCTACGATGTGCAAAGGACAAGTTCTAGGATCAAAGACATCATGAATAGAGGGTTGCACATCATTAACTGAATTTTCAGGTTCAAAGGAAGGCTGTAAATTTTCATTCATCCAAGCATCAACTTGTTCATTAATATTAGTAATTGAGTACAAAGTAATAAACAAAAATTGAACAAGGGAAAAAATCTTGGACCTACACAATTTGACATGATCATATGAACGAAAAGTATGAAATGAATCAGTTAATCAAATTAACAAGAACCTGATTGAAATTTGGAACGCAGACGCAGCGGCCAGCAGCGCAACAGGCGATGGCGTGTGTTGGCAGCGGCCACTCGGCTTTTCTGTGGACTCGTCCTACTCCTGCAAGGCCTCAAATTATAATACGTATACTATCCCCCAAGCCGCAAGGGCCCATGGGCCACTGCCCCCCCATAGGGGTGGCGTTGTCTTTGGGTCTAGATACCTTGTATTTTAGGGTTGCTAGTGTCCGATGGGCAGACCATAATAATAATAATAATAATAGTAATAATAATAGTAGTAATAATAGTAATAATAGTAATAATAGTAGTAATAGTAGTAATAATAGTAATAATAGTAATAATAGTAATAATAATAATAATAATAATAATAAAAATAGTAATAATAATAATAGTAATAATAGTAATAATAGTAGTAATAATAATAATAATAATAATAATAATAATAATAATAATAATAATAATAATAATAATAATAATAATAATAATAATAATAATAATAATAATAAAATGAAAATAAGAATAAAGCAAAAAAAGAAAAGGAATATAGAAAAAAAGAAAAAGGAATATAAAGAAAGAGAAATTGACGTATAGGAAATAAGAAAATAAAAACCAATTAAAAAAGAAAATATACCAAGAAAAAGAAAAGAACCAAAAAATGAAAAGAAAAAGAAAAATAAAAAGGAACTAAACAGCAACGAGCGGGAGTGAAAAATAAATTAAAAAGAATGAAAATAAGAAGAACAGAAAAAGAAAATACAAAGTAAACGTACTTACTTGGGGGACCCGTCACGCGTGCATGTGGGCTGTGGTAGCTGAAAAGCAAATGTAGGAATCATCGGTTATCTCCCGTTCGAAAGATCAGACAGGAAGATTCCCGTTGTATTTTGTTTTTTTTACTACAACTTTTGTACATTCCATTCTTATATTTAATTGAAAAAGAAAAATAAAATAGTAGAGGATTCCCCTGCTAGTTCCTTAAAAAAAACATATGTATAGTTTTTTCTTAAAGTGTTGATCACTTGATCTTAATGTTGTTGTTGTTCAAGCCATCTCTACATCCAAATGAACTAAAACCTCATATACTATCGAACCACATTAGTTTATTTTAACCATTTTGTTAAGATACTTGCTAGGTGCCATTTTCCTTACGGTCGTGTGGAGCAATGTGCACTAGAGGAGGAGCTCGACCACAGTTGGATCCATCAAGGAGCGCACGACATCTAGCGAGTAGCAACTATGGCTGGTTCCATCGAGCAAAATGCACAACAATGGTGGATCTTTAACGTGCATGGTGGCATCTCCTCCGTGGACACGCGACAGCTTCAGAATCTAGGTCAAAGGTCTTATTTGCTTAAGCTTATCTATCAAATTTGCTAACCATTTAATAATATTTTTTTCTCTCATAATAAATTAACGAATAATACTTTCAGTAATGACTTTTTAGATAAACAAACAGAGTTCAAAGATGACACTGTGCTCGCACCGTCTCTCTCTTCTCACATGATTATATTCCTTTTTCTTTATTTTTTATTTAATATATGCAAATACTCGTGTCGTGTGTTTATATTTCTTCCCATATTTATTTAGATCTTGGTGTTTTTATAATACTTCTTTAGACATAACGGAATCGCCACACCCGGAAGCGGCTCAGCCACCACCCGCCCACCGCGCCGTCATCCAACCAACCGGTGACGAGCACGTGGCGTGATGGGCCCGGACTGGAGCGCAGACGCGGCGCCACGATACCGGGAGGCGGGAGCAACATCCCCGCGCGCGCGCCCCCGCCACTTTCACCTTTTCACCGCGGGAGAGTCGTCAAAAAAAAAAGAAAAAAAAACTTTTCACCGCTGGAGTCCACAAAAATTTGACCGCCCCGCTTCCTTGCAGATTTTCCCTCCCCCGCCAAAAATCTGCACGCCCATTTCCCTCCCTCCCTCCGTTCCCCGCCAAAAAAAAAAACCCCCGCTTAAAACCCCCTCCAAAGCGCAGCAGTCCACCATTTCCCTCCCTCCGCCCCCAAACCTCCCCCCTCGCGGCGCCCTCCACGCCTCTCCCACTCCCGCCCACATCTACTCCGCCGCCCCGCCCTCGCCGCGCCGGTGTAGCAGCCATGCTGGCCTCCGTCGCTGCCGACGACGACTCTGGGTGGCAGGAGTCCCCGTCGCAGGCCGTCCTCTTCGCCGACGAGATCGCCGCCGTCCGCGCCGTCCTGGGCGGGGGCCTTTCCGAGGCCCGCGTCATCGCCGCGCTCTCACGGTGCGGTGGCAACGCCGAGCGCGCCATCAACGCGCTCCTCGACGACGCCGCCGAGGTCGGTCCCGCCCCCAAGCGGGTCAAGGCCGAGCTCGACGTCGGTGGTGTTCCGACGCCGGCGCCGGCAGATGCCAAGGTGAAGGTGAAGGCCGAGTCCATCGACGGTGGGGCCGTGGTGCTGACGGCTGTCAAGGTGAAGGCCGAGTCCATCGACGACGGTGACGTCGTCGGGAGCCAAGAATCCGATGGCTCCTCTGCGAATGCCACCGCCAAGGTGAAGAGCGAGCCGGCCGATTCATCCGCCAAGAAGCCGGACCGATTCGTGCCCGGCGCGCCTGTGGCGGCGGCGAGCGGCGGCGCCGGCATAAGCCTCATCCCGCGGCAGAAGAAGAGGCCGAGGGAGGAGGAGGAGGAGGAGACCATCGACCTCACCACCACCCACCCGGTGCCGTACCTCAACCCGCGGCCCATCCGGGCGTTGCCACCCGTGGGTGGGGATGGGGAGGTGTACGACCCCAAGCCTATCCAGATGGTGCCGCCCCTGGAAGTCCGGATGCACGACCGCAGGCCCGCCGTGCCTGCGCCGTCGCCCGTCGACGTCGAAATGTACGAGCAGCGGTCGCGTCCCCCGCCGCCCCGGCCCATCAGGACGGCTGCGCCTGCCCCGGTAACGGACATGAGGATGGTGGTGGCGCCGCCGGAGGCCGAGTTTGGCGACTTCCCTGTGGAGCGCGACTGGATGCTCGTCGGCAAGTCCTATGTTCCCGGGCTGTCCACCAACCGTGGGAGGAGGAGGCTGGACGCCGGGGAGATCGTCCATTTCGCCTTCCCTTCGTACGACAAGATTTATGGCGGGTTAAAGATGACAGCCAGGAAGGCGGCTGCTCTGGCACAGATTGTTCGCTTCTCCACCAAACGAGCCGGAGAGGTTGTTACTCAATCCATCTTATGATGCATGATTACTCTTGAATATTTTTTTAGCGAATGAATTCTTTGTTTGAAATTGATATAATCTGGTCTTGTCTCATTCTCCCTGATGGTGTTTGTAGATTGGGAAGCTGTCCCCAGAGTGGACGCAATGCCTTGTCCCGCTTGTCAACTCGTCCAAGGTGAAGATTCAGGGGAAGCTCGTGTTCCCAACAGTGGAGCTCAGGCTGATGCAGGAGATATTGCTTTATGTTAGGTAATGTTTGATGATGATACGTGTTTTTTTATATTTAGCAAGTTACTTAGATTTGCCAGTTTGTTCTGATGCTGAAGTTTATTTGTGCAGCTTCTATATCCACAAATCTGTGCTTGCTGAAATGAACAACTCACCCTGTGACATGCTCGATCATGCAAATGTTGATTTCTCTCCCAGTCCTCTTCATAAATTGCTTAATTTGCTGAACCTAAAGCCATCCAACAAGGTAGCTCATTGTTTGATTTTTTTATTTTTAGATTTGACAATGTTCTTGTTTTTTTTTTCATAAATGTTGATGTGCCTACCATGTGCAGGATGCTTTCTCTCTTGATGACCTCACCACTAGAAAGCTGAAGCAAATTCTAAGGGTAAGCCACAAGCCCTCTTGCTGTTTTTACTGTTACAAGTTTTTCAGGTCGTATCCTACAATGTAGCGTCTGTAATTGGGTACTTCCCCAATGCAGTATACCTACTGTTGTGTTTATTTTACAGCAGTGTAGGCTTTTTTTTTTTTGGAAAACTCACTGCAGAAAGTTATTGCCTTCTCTTGTACTATAATACTTTCTTTCTTGGCATTATGATCGGTTGCCTTGTTCTATGTGTTGATTCTTGCTATTATGTTTTTTTTCTTTTTCCGATAATTGGATCAGGGGGACAATAATAGTGGTGATGATTCTACTCCTGTGCTTGGCCAAACATTTCTTGAGCAAGGCGCTGATGAGCAGGCTATTTCAGAGGCTGCCTTGAACAAACTTGTTGGCATTGCGGAAACATTTGACTTAGAGGTAAGAATTGAAGCTTGTGGAATTGTTGGAATGTTTACTCATGCTGGCCCAATATTTTGCAAAAACTTTAACTGTTATAAATATTTGGTTACATAACTGTAAAACAGGAAGCAGAGCCTCCCACTACCCTTGTCTCTGTTCTAAAACCATACCAAAAACAAGCTCTCTTCTGGATGTCTAAATTGGAGAAGGGAATTGATGCTAATGAAGAAACAAAAACTCTTAATCCGTGTTGGAGTGCCTACAATATTGCAGACAGGTATGCTCTATTCAGTGTCTTTTTTACAAAGCACAAAAATGCTGACTAGATTATGGCGATAACTATGAAAATCGTCATTGTTTGCAGGAGAGCTCCTCCAGTGTATGTCAATCTTTTTACTGGTCAAGCAACAACACAATTTCCAAGTGTAACTGAGACTGCTAGAGGAGGGGTAAGTTTGTTTCAAGGGGTGCTCATGTGCTTTCTTTCCATAATATTCCCAAAGGTCTTGCTGTTCCATTTTCCCTGATGTATCCTGCCCCTTAACAGTTATGCTATGTTATGCTGCCAAGATATTTTAACAAGACTAAATAACATGAAATTTGCTTCTGTAACAAGGATTTTGCTGTTATAAGCTATAGTTTTGCTTGCACTCTGACGTTTTCTGGCAAATGTTGGTTTATTCATGTTAAAGCATAATGCTCAGCACTCTGGTGCTAACATAAACTCAATCCTCACAGATGGTTCCTTCAATTTTGTTCAGTTACATGACTATGAATGTTTGTGTTCTCCTAATTGGGTTGTGATTAAATGGTGTATTATGAAAAATATTTATGTGTTAACTCTGTATTTGCAGATACTAGCAGACGCAATGGGTCTTGGCAAAACTGTGATGACCATTGCTCTGATACTTTCCAATCCTAGGGGGGAGTTAGAAAGAGACACGAGGTATCTCAGAGATCGTGCGACCAGAGCACACTCCACAACATCCTCTATGAGAGGAGGTACCCTTATTGTTTGCCCTCAGTCGTTATTGGGTCAATGGAAGGTTAGCATTGTGATTTACTATTGAAGCAACTGTTATTAGTAAGCTTTTTATTTGTTTTTGTAATCGATGACAGAATATTTGAATGTCACTGCTAAACTTTCACTCTTATCCTGTTGTTCATGCACTGCATCTTGGACCAACTTAATAATTCTTTTATTTTCTGCAATAAACTTGATCACACAAGAAAAATAATTACAGCCATATTGTTCTTCCTCACAGGATGAGTTGGAGGCACATTCGGCACAAGGAGCTCTTTCTGTGTTTGTGCATTATGGTGGTGATAAAACTAGTAGCCTCATGCTGATGGCTCAACATGATGTCGTTTTAACAACCTATGGTGTCCTCTCAGCTGCATGCAAAGCTGTATGTGTTTGGCATTTGCACTCCTTGTCCATTTTTTTTGGCAATCTTTATAATTTTTTTTGGAAGTAACAAGGTCATCGGAACTTTAACTAATGAAAAGGTTATCCTTAACAGGATTACAACAGCATTTTTCACAGGATGGATTGGTATAGGATTGTGCTTGATGAAGCTCACACAATCAAATGTCCTAAAACTAAAAGTGCCCAAGCAGCTTATAGATTAAACTCAGAATGCAGATGGTGCCTTACAGGCACACCATTGCAAGTATGTTTTCACCATTGACATTCATGTTTCGTTTTCAGTACATTCAGTTTAACTGGCAGCTTGTAAACTGACAGTAATGGAAAAAGATGATCTAAAGCTTTTCAATTTCTGGTGAAGCTAACTCAGTATCACATTTTCTGCAGAATAAATTGGAGGACCTCTACAGTCTTCTCTGCTTCCTACGTTGTGAGCCATGGTGCAATGCAAAATGGTATGGATGAAAGCCAACTGCTTAGTTGAAAGCCATGTTGACCTCTACAGTCTTCAACTGCTTCCTTTGTTTTTTTTAAATCCTTACTTAGGACGATTTTGCTGATCTCTCTAGGTGGCAGAAGCTTATTCAGAAACCTTATGAGAATGGTGATGATAGAGGATTGAAACTTGTTAGAGCTATTCTTAGGCCACTAATGCTAAGGAGGACCAAGGAAACAAAAGACAAGATTGGAAAGTATGTATTTTGTTTTTCAAAGTTCACAACTGCATAAATAAGCATATATAGTGCCTCACAGTGCTCAAATTTTTTCTTCAGTCCCATACTGGTTCTACCTCCAGCTCATATTGAAGTTGTAGAATGTGAACAATCTGAACATGAACGTGATTTCTATGAAGCGCTTTTCAGGAGATCAAAGGTATATTTATGTTTTTGCTTTTTCATTGATACAAGATGGATGAGTTTTCAATGTTTGGCTTGCTGTTAACTGATGTGGAGCTACAACATGAAACTTTAAATGCTATTATGTTTGTTGCTTAACTGATGTGGTACCAAGAGGATTCTTGTTTATCATTGTCAAACTTCACTAAATTGTGCTTCTGCATATCATTTGTTTGTGAAATTTCATGAACTAAATTTCTTGCATGTGTACCTCCGCCAGGTTCAATTTGACAAGTTTGTGGCACAAGGCAGTGTTCTGAACAATTATGCTAATGTTCTCGAGCTACTTCTCCGGCTAAGGCAGTGCTGTGACCACCCTTTTCTAGTTATCAGGTTAGCTATGCATTTCAAGAAAATGTTCTAATTCTTACATTTCATGATTTTATCGTCTAATCCGTTTACCAAATTTTTAATGTGCAGCCGAGCTGACCCTGGAAAGTATGCTGACCTCGATCAGGTAGCACAGCAATTCCTTGAAGGAGTGCAGAGTTTTTCTGGAAGACAGAATGTAGTGCCCTCACGTGCTTATGTAGAAGAGGTTGTTGAGGAAATTCGCCAGGGTGCTACTACTGAGTGTCCTATCTGTCTTGAGTCAGCTTCAGATGATCCAGTACTCACGCCTTGCGCCCACCGGATGTGCCGCGAATGCCTTCTTTCTAGCTGGAGGACTCCAGATGGAGGGCCATGCCCACTCTGCAGAAGTCACATCAGCAAATCTGACCTGATCATATTGCCTGCTCAGTGTCGTTTCCAGGTTGATGCCAAAAATAACTGGAAGGACTCGTGCAAAGTGAGCAAACTTATAATGATGCTGCAGAGCCTTCAGAAGAAAAAGGAGAAGAGCATTGTATTCAGCCAGTTTACTTCCTTCTTCGATCTTCTGGAGATCCCCTTCAATCAGAAGGGTATCAAGTTCTTGAGGTTTGATGGCAAGCTGAGCCAGAAGCATAAAGAAAAAATTCTGAAGGAGTTCAGTGAAACCCAGGACAAGCTGGTATGCCTGAGCAATTTATAATCATGCTCTTATTTTCCTTTCTGCATAAGTTCATTTTTTCTTGATGCATACTGAGTACGTGGTATGAAAAATAGGTGCTCATGATGTCACTCAAAACTGGAGGTGTAGGGCTAAATCTAACTGCTGCCTCCAACGTTTTTCTGATGGTAATTATACTGCACCCTGTCAATCCAGTACAACTTAGTAGTTATCTTGACATCAACTAGTTGGTCATATTGACGTTTTGGCACTACATTTTGCTGATGTACAGGATCCATGGTGGAATCCAGCTGTGGAAGAGCAGGCTATCATGAGAATTCACCGTATTGGGCAGAAAAGAGAGGTCCGAGTCAAGCGCTTCATTGTCAAGGTAAGTAATGGCATCTCTATCCCATTGACGGGGCATCACTGGCCTGTTTGCTGTCCCAGGATACTGAAATCTCAAATGCTGTGCTGTCTTCATTTCAGGATACTGTCGAGGAGCGGTTGCAACAGGTCCAAATGCGCAAGCAGAGGATGGTTTCTGGGGCGCTCACTGATGAGGAAATTCGTGGCGCTCGCATTGAGCATCTCAAGATGTTGTTCAAGTGATTATAGCCATGAACTCCTGATGTGTATAACTGACGTTATGTCCTGGATACTTTGGTAGTGTCAAGTATGTTGTTCAGGGCATGCTTGGTAGGAGTATTATTATCTAGGTTCAGATCATTGTAGATGGGGATGGAGTGGGTGGAACTTTGGCCCGTCCGATTTTGTGTATATGCCCCCATGCTAGTATGTATATCTTGCAGAGTAGTTTCTTACGGTGTTGAAACATCCTATGAAATCCTTAATCTACCATTGCTGGTCCTTGTGGCCTGTGGTCGCTGATTTTGGATTAGCTTCAGTGTGAGAGGTCTCTGATCTTCGTATGCTGAGAATTGATCATTTGATACTCTATGCAATCAGCACATGCATCAGCACACCGGCCACTTCAAGACAGAATAAACGTCAGCTGATCGCTGCATTTATCTTGTCAGAATCTTTTTAGTCTCCAGTGCCTGATTAAACGTCAGCTGATGGCTGCATCCTGATTTTGAGAGCTGTTGAAGTTGCTCTTCCTCTCGGTTCTTTTTCTTGTATCGATCTCCTTCCTACACCTCGAGCTGCAACCGCCTCGCTTTGTCAGGGGCTGCGGAACAGCGTCAGTTCGGCATCTCCAGGTGGAACCGGACAAAGTCAAAAAAAAAATCTTAATGCTAGGGCTCATTTGGAACTGTAGGGGCCTCTGAAAAAAAGGGATCGCCACTTTCATTAAAAATCTTATTGCTGAATATAAATTCTACTTTATTGGAATTCAGGAAACAACGATTAAGGATTGTGATGAGAAATTACTGAAAAAATTTGATACTGATCAAGACTATCTATGGCTTTACAACTCTGCAAATGGAAAATCAGGAGGTATCTTATGTGGGATTAAAAAAGACTTATATGATGTGGGATCTTTTCATCAAGGAGAATTCATGTTACAAATGAATTTGTGGGATAAAACAAATAGAATAAAATGGAACTTCTTGGTGGTATATGGTTCCGCTTATGATGATAGGAAGATGGATTTTTTAAGCGAATTATCATCATTTTGCTCAAAAAACAAGGAACCTATTTTGATAGGAGGTGACTTCAACATTATTAGATATAGTAGTGAGAGGAATAAGCCTGGTGGTAGACATTCACATTCTGATACTTTTAATACCTTGATTCATTTCTATGAATTAAGATAAATTATCATGTCTGGAGGGCTATACACATGGTCAAACAATCAGGAAAATCCAACTTTGGAAAAACTAGACAGGATTTTAGTATCCAAGGAATGGGAAGATATTTTTCCCAATGTTTTAGTTAAAAAGTTGCCAAGAAAAGTATCTGACCACAATCTTCTTATCTTATCCACTACTTCTTATAAGCCTACAAGGCATATCCATTTCAGATTTGAACTGTCTTGGTTCAGTAATCCTGATTTTCTTCCTATGGTTGAAAAAATATGGACTAAACCATGTAGAGCAAAATCTGCTCTGCTTAGAATTCAACAAAAGTTGAAACTCTTTAAACAATACTTCAAGGGTTGGGGGTTTAATCTACAAGGAGAAATGAGAAGAAAAAAAAGGAAAAAATCAGCATTGAGTTAGCCCAAATCGAGTCTATTGAGGAAAGTAGGAAACAGGTTTGTTAGATGGTGAGCAGTTGGCTAGGAAAGTTTGGTTATTACAAGAATATCTCCATTTGTTAGATGAGCAAGAATCTTATTGGTTAAATAGGTGTCATGAGAACTGGTTGCTTAAAGGGGATAATAATACTAGCTATTTTCACAAAATTGCTAATGGAAGGAGAAGGAAAAATACTATTATTTCCTTGGAGAAGGATGGTGAAATCGTTGAGGGGGATGAAAATCTTTTGAATCATGCTACAGAATACTATACAAACCTGTTTGGACCTGAAGAGGACCATAACATTCATATTGATCAATCTTTATGGGATGAAGTTGAAAAAGTATCAGATGTGGATAATGAGAATTTATGTAAGCCTTTTTGTGAACAGGAAATAAAAGATGCTTTGTTTCAAATGGAGAAACATAAAGCTGATGGTCCAGATAAGATTCCTATTGAATTCTATCAGGCATGTTGGGATATTGTTAAAGATGACATTATTCAGTTGTTTGCTGAATTTCATGAGAGCAGAGTTGATATTAGTAGAATTAACTATGGAGTTATAACATTTCTTCCCAAAGTTTCTGATGCTGCCAGGATTCAACAGTTTAGGCCTATTTGCTTGCTGAATTGTTTAATAAACTCATAACAAAAACATTGACATTGAGGCTAGAAAAGGTGGCAGAAAAACTTATACATCCTAATCAAATGACATTTATGAAAGGAATAAATATCATGAATGGAATCATGATTTTACATGAAACAAAAAGAAAAAAACAAATTGGTATTGTACTCAAGCTAGATTTTGAAAAAACTTATGATAAAGTCAAATAGAGGTTTTTATTTCAATATTTGGCTGCTAGGGGCTTTTGCCCTATTTGGTGTGACTGGATCAAAAGTGTGGTCTCAGGCGGGACTGTAAGCGTTAAATTGAATAATATCCTTGGTCCTTACATAAAAAGTCATAAAGGTGTGAGACAAGGGGACCCCCTCTCCCCTATTCTGTTTAATTTTGTAGCTGATGGACTTTTCAGAATGATACTTAAAGCTCAATCAAATAATCTTTTCTGTGGTTCAGGAGATCATATTATTGAGAAAGGAGTTGTTGTCTTACAGTACACTGACGATACTATTATTTGCCTAAAGCATGATATTAAGGGGGCTAGAAACATGAAATTATTGCTTTACATGTATGGACTGATGGCTGGCTTGATAATAAACTTCTCTAAAAGTGAAGTTATAACCATCAGTGATGAAGATAATTGGGATGGAAAATATGCCGATATTTTTAACGTTCAGGTGGGGACTTTTCCTATTAAATATCTGGGAGTACCTGTCAGCTCCAGCAGACTTCATGTCTGTGACTGGATGCCTCTGATTGACAAGAGTATGAAAAAGTTAGACATCTGGAAAGGTAGAACTATGTCAATTGCGGGCAAGTCCACGTTGATCAGCTCTAGTTTGAATAATGCACCAATTTACCATATGTCAATTTACTTGTTGCGAAAGACTATCCTAGGCAGATTAGATAAGATTCGTAGAACTTTCTTTTGGCAAGGTGGGTTTACTAAACGTAAGTACCATTTGATCAAATGGACCAAGATTTGTAAAAGTAAGAAAAAAGGAGGTCTCGGGATTAAGGATATTAGAAAAATGAATGTAAGTTTACTTGTTAAATGGTGGTGGAAGCTAGATAATGAGGAGGATGTGTGGCAAAAAAATATCAAGCACAAATACCTTAAATCTGAATCAATTCTGGATGTTTCCCATAAGCAATCTGACTCTGCTATATGGGCAGATCTTCTGAAGGTTAAAAATATCTACTTGCAGGGAAGAAAAAAGTTGGTGAGGAATGGTAAGACTACTTTCTTCTGGAAAGATAGTTGGCTTTATGAGAAGCCACTTTGCATTGTATATCCTGTTCTGTTCAAATTTTGTCAACAGCAAAATATTTTGGTTGATCAGGTTAGAAACAATTTACAGAGTGTCTCTTTTACTAGGTGGTTAATGGATGATATGCTAACTGATTGGCAAATTACTTTGAGTGATATGAGGAAAATTAATTTTACTTCTAACAAAGACTCAGTTGCTTGGACAGTTGGAACTGCTGGCCGATTTAGTGTGAAATCAGTTTATAATGCTATGACTTTTAATGACTCAGGTCCTTCTCATAGTAAAATTTGGAAAAGTAAAATACCTGCTAAGATCAAAATCTTCCTCTGGCTTCTTCTCAATAATGCGGTTTTAACGAAGGATAACTTGATTAAAAGGAAATGGGTTGGTAACCCAACATGTTATATCTGTAATCAGATTGAAAGTGCTTCTCACCTCTTTTTCCAATGTAGTACAGCTAAGGCAGTTTGGGCTATTGTCGCTCGCTGCATTGGTGCTAATAATGTACCTAAATCTCTTAATCAATGTTGGCTGTGGTGTGAGCGCTGGCTGCCTTTTGGCAAACAGTTCCATACTATGGGCATTGCCGCCATCTGCTGGGCAATCTGGAAAACAAGAAACAAAGTTTGTTTCGAAGAAAAAAATCAGAAACCCTGTTGAAATTATATGTTATGCATGTGCCCTCATGAAAGCCCAAGTTTGGTTTTGGAAATTAATGACACCAAGTTGCTAATGCCTTGTGTCTAAGTGATTTGAGTTAGGCATAGCAACACATGTAATGAAGATGCATGGTGGCATGGAAAGGTGACCACATGATCACAAAGGGATGAAGCATGAAGTGAAGATCATGGTGATAGACGAGGAGCAAAGTTATCAAGGCAAAGGTATAAACATAGGGTTTTACTTTTGTCGGTCTAAGATGAGTAGAGAAGTGATTGACCGGGTTTAGGATAGATAGCCGACTATCAAGAGGGGAAATCACGGTCATCTCTCAAATCAAGTGCTACTAGGTCTACTTCTTGAGCATATGCATTAGGATCTAGTAAAGTGCTAACTTAACTCCTTTGGGTGAAAATGTTTGTGAAAAGCTACACATATGCACTTTGGTGGTGGACACTCGTTGGTGTTAGCACATTTACAAAGGAGGTGGAGTTCCTAGGGTTGAGAGGGGTGTGGGTTCCTCTCTCCCTCCCGCCGAGCTTGCGAGGCGGGATTCGACGCTTTTGAGAAAATTAAGTGCATATTTTCTATTGCGCCGATGGGAAATTTGGAGAAGTCGCGGGAGTGCTTTCTCACTGAGAAACACTCACCGGACGCTGAGTACGAAGGCACCGAATGCTGGCCTCAGAGTCCGGTGTGCTTGACTCTGCTAGGGTTGAGCACCGGACGCACTCTGAGAGCGTCCGATGGTTAGCGTCCGGTGCGAGGGCGTTTTGCAATCCTCTCTGTGTTTAAGTCCGGTGAGCACCGGACGCTCAGGGTGCGTCCGGTGACTCACGTCCGGTGACCCTGCAAGTTTGCGGTACTCTCTGCGCATGAGTCCGGTGTGCACCGGACACGTCCGGTGTGGACTCGCAGAGCGTCCGGTGATTCGCAGGTAGCCGTTGGAATCTGACACGCAAGATCCAAGAAGGACACGTGGCCAACCCCTGAGCACCGGACGCTGGGGGTCGAGCGTCCGGTGATCACTTGGTAGCGTCCGGTGCCCCCGATTTCAGCCCAGTGAAAGTAGCCAACGACTAGTTTCTTTGAGGGGCTTATAAATAGAGGGTGGCCGGCTTTGGGAGGTCTACTCTTGCACATTTGATTACTTGAGGCATACTTTGAGCTAGAGAACACTCATTCCACTCATCTCCTTGCTTGATTGCTAATCCTAGTGAGATTGAGTGAGATTCAAGTGTATTGCTTTGAGAGTTGCATTTAGTGGCACTTGATTCTTAAGTTTGCTGCGGATTTCTTGTTACTCTTGGGTGTTTCCCGACGCCCTAGACGGCTTGGAGCAGCGGTGGTGTTGAGCTCGTGATTGGAGATTGTTTCGAGCCTCACCAAGTGATTTGTGAGGGTTTTTGAGCCTTCCCCGCGGGAGATCGCAAATTGGTTACTCTAGTGGATTGCTTGTGGCTTGGAGGATCCCCATCTTATGAGTGGATGTGCGGCACCCGCTGAGGGTTTGGCTTTGAATTGCTAATTAGCTCGTGATCCATCAAGTGGGTGTATCGCTACAACGAGGAGTAGCTTGCCGGGAAGCAAGAGAACCTCGGTAAAAATCTTGTGTCATCTCTTGTCGAGGATTCTCTTGTGATTGTGAGTGATTGATTGCATATATCTCTACTCTACAACTTTGGTATAACAATCACTCTCCACTCCTTTACTTATCTGTATACCTTGCTAGTTGTTTAGCTTGTTTAGTTTAGTCTTCTTGTTTAGGAGTGTAACTAGCCTTCTCTTGTTGTTGTGCTTTAGTGTTTAGCCTTGTACTAGTTTGTATAGGCGGCTTGCATAGCTTAGTTGAGCTAGTGCTAGAATTGCTTCGCCATTTATTTTACTAACTCACTTGCTTAGTGAAGTTTGTAGAATTTTTAAATATGCTATTCACCCTCCCTCTAGCCTTTTGGACCTTTCACCTCATGACATATTGGGCAGGTTTGTTTCCGGAGATGGACAAGGAGGCGCTACAAGCTTGGGTGAACACAATGTTGCAGATCGCCACCAAGCTGATGATATGGTCGAAGCATGGAGATGGCAAACTACTCTTACAAGAGAAGTCGGATGACAACTCCCAGAACTGATCTGAGTGATGATTAAGAGGCTCTTACCATCAACATGTGTGATGTTTTCTTTTTGGTTGTTGGTTAAACTTAAATGTCTGTATGCTAAGGCTGTATGCCGGATTGTTCGATCTTTTGTTTGGCTGTCTTTAGATCTTGTTATCAGGGTAAACTTGTTCAGGTCTGGTTTTATCTAGTTTTCTTGATGTCCTGCAACAGTCTTGAATGAACTGCTGTATTTCCGTTGAATCTAATAAAAATGGAGGATACCTCCGATTCGAAAAAAAGGTGGAACCTGACAACATTAATAAATACAAAAAATTAAATATTTTCCCCCTAAATTATGATCATAATATAAATATAAGTTTCCTTCTTGAGAGAAAAAAAAGACAGACTACTAAGAATTACATAGTATGACGTAAACACTCAACGTTAGCACATTCATCCCTATGAACGTAAAAACATTATGAGTACCTCCGAATGACATCACGAGATTCATGAAGTCACCACAGACACGTTGTCGACAGAGAAGTCGTCTACCACTACCTCCTTATACTCTTAAACCATTTAAATTCCACAAGGTCAGAAATAGGTTTCAAAGTGGTTTTTGTCATTTTCTAATTGAAAAAAAATCTGACAAAGAAAAATTATAAAGATAGATTGGAACACGATAACAAAAATAAAATTTTTAGAGCTAGTGCACTGCTTCCAACTCTATTTTTGACATGTTGATTTCTAGATCTTCGCCTTAACCTAGCTCAAGTACATTTTTTGCATCCAAAGAACTAATGTACCTATATACTAGCAAATATTGTTAGTCTTAATGGTCAATCAACCACTAGAATCACTAAACCTTTGCTAGAGTCTATGTTTCGTACAAAGTTAATGATGAATTTGCTTAGCATGTTTCTCTATGTAGTTCTTTCTAAAAGCCTTCAAGGACATGCTCGTCAAAAACAAAGGACATGTTCGTATGATGGTCCTAAGTAATTGCTTTTCGTGTGCTTTTGTAGAAGTTCCAAGGTTAGTTTTTCTTTTTTTTTGAAACTGGGTGGATTCCATTACTTTAATTTTTTAAAGCCTCCATCCGGTCCCTCTTCCCATTCGATCCTTTCACTAGAATAACAATTAAAAGTATCTTGCCCACGTATCATATCCAATCTCCTATACCTAAAAGGTAGTATTTTAAGAGATGGAAGTGCTTCAGCAGTTCTCCTATCTAATCTAATCTCTAATACTTATAAAAGATCTCCTAAAAAAGTACTATTTCTCCTAAATAAAGGAACCAACTCCCTCTCCCGTATTCCTAAAGAAATATATATAGGAGACAAATGTCAGGTAATTTGCTACAACAGTACTCTCTTATATCCTGAAATTGATTCTAAGGCAATATAAGGGATTTGCTGGAGACAAAATTAATCCTAAAAAAATTATAGGAGATGCAATATAAGGGATTTGGTAGAGACGAAATTGATCCTAAAAAAGTAATAGGAGATGTAATATAAGGGATTTGGTAAAGACAAAATGTTTTTTTTGAAAAAAAATCAATTCTAGAAATTTTTAGTAAAATGTTAGTCAACCTAATGCTTTTTCTCGGATCCCTAACTTTCTAAAATAAAATTTATACTAATATGAACATTTATATTTTTTAGTTTACTCAAAACTTTTAGTGAATTTGAATTTCAAAATCATATTTTGGATTTATTTTGAATTTATGATAATAGTTCTAAATGAAGACTTAAAATTTACCTTTTTTTCTTGTTTATTTTGAATTTATTAGTATAAGTGAAGTTATCATTTTAATTTGGCCCGTAATATAAACCTTAATAAATTCATGTTCACTTATACAACACAATTCCAGATTTTTAGTAAAGTCAAGGAATATTTTTAGGTTCTGTTCCTAGACGAAACAAAATACTTAGAATATAATATTCTAATTAATTTCTATTATACAAAAAAAGTCCAGATAGACTGAACAAAAATGGCTTAATTTTGATTTCCAATTATATTTGTTTCTTTCGTATGAACAGAAAAATACAATGACTCAAAGTTTCTACCACAAACTTTGTACCATGTTTGCCGCATCGCTTCAAAAAAAGTATATAGTAGGAAGATAAAAATATATTTTAGGTAAGAAAAAAGTAACTTTATGTCAAAATGGGCTAAAAGCTTATATGGGCCTCCATAAAGGCTGAAATAACATCGAATCAATTATAAGCATACATCATTTGTTCATCCGAATTGGTGATAAACAAATGATCCGAGGAATATCCACCCCTTATTTTGGGCAAGTGTGGAAAGAACATGACATTAGTAGCTAATAATACTCACTACGAGTAATGAGAAATGGAAGCTAACATTCCTTAATCCAAAAATGTAAGTGTAGAAGAAGCAAAACCAGCATTTGGAGAAGCCTGAGCAAATTACAATCTTCAAGACAGGATTTCAAACTCCAAAAATCACACAACTTGAAATCATTTAATTCAAGGGCATCATAATCTTCAATCCAGGATCCAAAACTCCAAATCATCACACAGCTTGAAATCAGTTCATTGGAACGCCTTTTCTGGACAACTCCCGTCTATTTTGGAGTGATGAGGGAAGTCATACGGCATGTGTTCTGCTTTCAGACCAGCATTTCTCAATGTTTCGACGACCTCCTTATGGACAACTGCGTTTCCTTCCGGAGTCAGATGCAGGCCGTCACTGCAGGATCAAAACAGAATCATTTCACCATGGCACCAGGATAAGAAGGGAAAAAAAAACAAGTAACTAGTCCTGGATTTACAGCTACGTTGGAGGTTTAGCAACAGTTTTCTAACTCCCAATAGCCTTTTTACAAGTACAATAAATAGAAGTATCCTTAAACAAGAACAAAATCCAGGGATTGCAATTGCAGAAACTTGCATTGTCTTGAAAATAACCAAAAGTATAGGTTCACAAGAACAATGTTCTATTCTTGCAAGACCAAACAATCACTATTTTGCCAAACCAAAAAAAAGTAAAGTTGTTTGTCTCCTAAGTTTATTCAATCATGGTTGAGTCTTCACAAACATATGGATGACATTCATGCACAAAATTCATATTTATCCACTAAGACCTCCTATAAGCCACACTGTAAAGCCAAACATTGCACAAGCCACCATGGGAAACCAAACAAACAAATAAATTTAAGATCTATAAACCACGCATTACAAAAACAAAGCTAGATTTCATTAAAACAAAATCAGCATACTCTTATAGTGGAAAAACAACACAACATTGATAGACTCATTTTTCTTCCAAGACTGAAATATAACATAAACAAAACATTTATCCTTTGGAATTCAATGATGTATTCAATTAAGGAAAATGACTATGACCATGAAAACTGCACTAAATTATATTTATTACACTTGCATATACAGTCGAGATATAAACACAGTAAATACCATATGTACAACAAAAGAAAATGAAGTCTGGACATGAAGTATTACCTTAGGTAAAGTTTCTGCCATCCTTCTGTCTCCTGCATCTTTGACCAGATATTAATGCAGGGTATATGCATTTCTCTGGCTAGTTCAACGCAATAACCAGCATAGACCCCAGCCATCTCATTTGTCCTTTCAGGTAGCTTCCTCGCATCCTGTCCATAAAGTGACCTTTGGGGTAATCAGAATTGGTATGGTCCATGTAATGCATATGATAAACTTTGTGGTAATAAAACATATTGGTCCCTACATGGAGACATGACAAAAAGGAAAACCCAAAATTTTAATCATTATTACAGCCCAGGTAACCAAGAATTACAGGGGCACACTAAATGGTTAAAGCTCCCATACAAGGTGGGAGCTAACAGAATAGAACTGATAGCAAAAAAACACACACACACACACTTCAGTGTAAGTACGCAGAAGTGCCACAAGCAAATAGAACGACAGTCCAACTATTAGCTCGACAGTTATCATTCATTTAACATTTTTGAATCATAATCATAAAGCAAAAGCATCATGCATTTAATTGAGTTCAACAAGAGACATTATACCAACCGTGCAAATCTTTCCCTTCCTTCTTCATCAACTGGAGGTGGTGTAATAAGCACAATAACCATGGAATTAGAACAGTCCTGCATTGTGGTTACAGTAAAAATTTGATAGCACAATAAGTTTAAAGAATGACAATAGATCCAAAGTTCCCATTTACTAAACCAGTACCAGGATTGAAGACTTACCTTTCGATGATTGCATTTGAAACTAACTTCGACTAATTGTTAATCTTGTTATAAGTCTTGGGTATTATTGTGGTATATTGGTGAGACCCATGTTAACAAAGCCAAAAATGTTATTCTCAAGATTCAATCTAAATAAATAGAAGGGTCCACAATAGGAAATGAATAATACATTAGGAAATAGGAGCTTAAAGATGTGTGCAGTTTCAGTACCTTTTCACTGACTACACAGGCATGATTTATCCAACTTAAGTTATGCTAACTTAACAGAAACATTTTATTCATGGTAGCAAATCTGTAGTCTTTCCTAATATACACGAGATTCACATAAGTTTATCACGTCTCTGTTCACAGCACACTGCTTGGCTGCTTGGAGTAGAATGTAAGATTTTTTCAGACAACCAATTAAACGCGCTTGAGTCCCCAAGATAGGAGAAAAAAATGTTACCAGAATATCCAGCTAAAGTTAACTAATAAATATCGTAAAGAAATTACCTTCAAATGATTAACAATCGTTTTGAGATTGTTTTTATACTCTGAAACTGGAACATGTTGTCGCTCGCTAGTTCTTCCTAAAAGGGCAGCGTCATTTGCTCCAAAGAAAATAGTGGTTGCAAGAGGGGGTGCTAAACCATCCTACAAGGCATATGACGATTTGCTGCGTATCAATCTGTATGCCAACACACTGACTTTACAGCAATATGTGGTGTGCACAACACCACATTGCTATCGGCTGGAGGAACTTTCTTACCAGTGGAAAGATGTGATGTATTAAGAAAAGAGCCCATCTTGTGTTGTATCCACCATAGCCTCTGGCAACTACATCAGCCTGGCACAAAAGGACCGGATATCATGTACATTAGTAAGGAAAACTAAGGAAAATGGCAAAGACCCACCTAAAAATTAAGGGTGAGGGTTGAAACACCTATCTGCATCCCAATTTCATACATTCTAACATCTAAAAATTTATATGTTTTCAATATTCAAATACTCCCTCCTCAAGGATTTGGCTAGCAAGCTAGTTTCTTAGAGATCAGTAATCATCCTCAAGACTGACCCATTTTCCTCGAGTTTGGATAACATCGGTATCTTATATGATTTTCGTACTCAGGTGAAACTTGGCACACGTTGTGTAATCGAGCGCCTCAACCACCTCCTTGGCACAGGACAAGCTGGGCACTATTGGAGGCTACATGATAGATGCATTTGATAGGCACAAAGTGAAATATGCAAACAAATAAAACATGCAAGTGTTGGACAAGAGATGCGGGTATTTGAAAAAAAACCCCCTTAACTTGCACATTGGTTTTTGCAACTTCCCCAAACTAAGGGGGTGTTTAGTTTCCCTTCTATTCCAAAATTTTTTTTGGGTTTTGATTCATCATTTTACAAAATAGAACTAAACACCATGCAAAAATTTTGGCAAAAAGATGGTTATTCTCCATTTTGAATTTTGGCCTCAAGAGGCCAAAGAAAAACCCAAAAGAGCCTCAAGAGGCCCTCATGAGGGCAGTAAATTATGTATTTTGGATGGAACTAAACATGACCCTAAAAATTTTGGCATTTTGAATTCCATCATTCCAAAGTAGTTGGCATTTTGCATTTTTTTAAACTAAACACCCCCTAAAAAAGAATAGAATGTTTCACAAGATTTATGCAAGGCACAAATGCTAACAAGCACTGATTGTACACCCACAATGCTTGGACTCGAAAATTGATATCTAAGACTTACAATTTTCTGACCAAGAAAGCGATGTATTTACGGCCCACGGGAGGTAAAACAAAACAATTGAACCTATCAGATATCGAAGAAGAGAAGGGGAGGGATGAATATACTTATACCTTGCGCGAGTAGGTGTCAGACAGTGCGGCGCCCCAGCCACCGGGGCGGAAGGACTGCTCGGTGATGGAGTCGCCGAAGAGCACCAGTCGCGGCCGCACCAATTTTTGCGATCCACCTGCCCGAAAGTAGAATGGGAAGAAAGATTTTTTTTTTAGTGTGCCAAGCGCACGAGCGGCTCAAGAAAGGAAGATGGGAGGAGAATACAGCAGCACCTACTTGCGGCGCCAGCGTCGCAGACGGGAGGGTGGGTGGCGGCGGTGGTCGCGGGGCAGGAGCCGGGCGTCGTCATGGATGGGGAGGGGGCGTCGACACCGATACGATCAAGAGAGCAGCCCCTGAACCAAAACGGCCGGCGAAGGATTGGAAGGTCCCGATGGCTAAGCTGGCCGGCGGCGGTGGGAGCGAGATGGAAAGGGCGAGCGGAGTCGCGGTGTGTCGGCCGTGATAATTTAATTTTGGCTCGGTTAGGTTTCTCCGTCATTTTTGAAATTTCGGTTAACAAAAACTTTGAAATTCAGTTTCTACCAACTGCAACACAAGGTTTTTTTTGTCTCGCAAAAAAAAAACTGCGACACAAGTTAACAGAGCCAACAAATTACAAGATGATCAGTTAATTTTGACAGCAATTAACGGCAAACTAAAAGTCAAACTAAAATTGAAAAAGAAGTTTAAAATAATGTGGCCTAAAAAAATGAGGCAAACAAACTAAAAAATAAAAATTCTTCTTCAAATGTCTTACCTGCTAGGCCCATGACATTCGAGAAAGTCAGCCTTTTCCATGAAAGCCATGTCATGACACTCAAAAAAGAGCCTCTTCCCCAAGAGTTAGGCAAGGCACTCGGGGAAGATTTTTTTTGTTTTTAGTTGCAACAGTGCCGGTGGGTTGGGCCGTTAAGTAACACTTTTCTTCCCTAAATGTTGCTCTTTCCCTAGTGTTGTAATCGGAAAAGAGGGCCTTTGCCGAGTGTCGCTCTTCCCCGAGTGCCGGGTACACTGCGGCACTCGGAAAAACATCTCTTTTCCAAGTGCAATTCTTCCCTGAGTATAACACTCAGGGAAGATTAGCTTTCTCGAGTGTCCGATTTTTGACACTCGAAGAAACCT
The DNA here is from genome assembly GCF_000003195.3 of Sorghum bicolor. Taxonomy (NCBI): domain Eukaryota; kingdom Viridiplantae; phylum Streptophyta; class Magnoliopsida; order Poales; family Poaceae; genus Sorghum; species Sorghum bicolor. The sequence continues at coordinate 6,157,048 of NC_012875.2, forward strand.
GCGATACTCGAAAAAAGTTTCCTCTCCCGTAGTGAATTAACGGCAAACTAAAAGGCCGAAAACAAATCCGAAAGTCACACAATGTATCGGAATCTAACATTCTGAATCGTGTATGCACAAAACTACTCTTTTCATTCTAAATTAAAAATCGCTTTAACTATTTTGATATATATAATTTGCTACGTATCGAGACATACGTTATATCTAGATACATAGCAGATGAATGTAACAAAAAAAATCAAAATAACTTATAATTTGGAATAGACTAGGAGTAGTCAGTTTTTTTTTCTAACTAATATTATTTCAATAAAAAGATGCACATAGTTTCGTACTAGACTAGCCATAGATCTCAAATACACATTGAATGCCAGAGATCTAGCCATAGATCTTCTCAAATGCACATTATCCATATTATGTTCTTTTCTAGAATGGTACAAACCAGATTTCATTATGACTATAATGAAATTACAAAGTGCCACAATTTAACGAGATCGAAGGTAAGAACACCTAAAAGCATAGTCACGATCATGAACTTGGTCACCTCAGGGACCAATTTCGTGATCGAAAGCTCCTACTGCCAGCATAAAAGGCAACTCAAAAGCTATCAGAAAGACATATCCAGGCGTTCCATATAGGGCTTCTGCCCGGCTGGCACGCATGGAGCAACCCAACTTGACCCCCAACCATTACCGACATAAGAGACCATCTGGCGATCCTCTTGCAAGTGCCTCTCTATATCTACTTGTGGAAGCTTAGTGTCGTCGTCTTCTTCACGAATCACGATGTTAATGCCTTGCACCAGCTGCTTCTCCATGTCCACCTTTTAAAGTCTTTGCCCAATATGGCAATATGTGATGAAAGAACATATCATACAAATTATCTTAATAGGATATTTAACTCTTTTGCTCTTGAAGCAAACAAAGTTCTAGTTCTCCAGATAGCCCAACAAACAACTTTCAGTCCCATGGTATGGTAAACTGTTACTGATCCATTTCCAGGATTGATCAAAGTCGTTGCCGGGTCAGCACTTAGACCACATAAGCCAATAGGCTCCATAAATACTTAGCTATCATACAATCAAAGATGGGATGCTGCACACTTTCTTTCTCTGCGCAAAAGGCACAAGAATCATGGTCTTTCCATTTGCGTTTACTTAAGTTATCCTTAGGCCACGTTCAGTAGGCAGTAGGCAGGGAATGAGTTCCTCAACCATTCCTGGCCAGAAACGCTTATACAATTTGTTCCTGGCGAAGCTTCTCTATGAATAGTTCTTAGCAGGAATGACAAGAAACTAACGAAGCCTTAGTGAGAATAGCATCATGTAGGACTAACCATATGAATACTTTCACTTTGAGCGGAACCTTTGACTTCCAGATTTTCATGTAGTTGATACCATACTAGTATTTTAGAAGACTTGTTAATCATATGGTAGATCGGTAAGCAACTCCTTGCTAATCATATAACATATGACTCTTGTTGTTGGGCAGCATCTCTATGCTTTGGCGTCTAACTACTCATGCTCCAAGGCCCCTAACCGTTAGGATGACCTTGTTCAAGCAACCAATCCTTTTGCAGTAAGTATCCGATACGAACCTGCCTAGTCAAGGAAAACCAGTGGCATCCTAATTTCATAGACCTGCCACCAATTGTACAAGACACATGTAGTGCAAGATTTGGGAGAGCATGTAACTTAAACATCGCTGAGGGATCATTCTACTTCACTACCATGCGCATGTAGATAAAAACATCATCACATGTGAAAGTAGAACAAAGTAAAGAACGGTATTAACAAGGATATGACTTGTATAGCCCATTGTTGTTTGGGGATCTCCATCTCCATCGAACTGTTCATCATGATGATCTTCATCTCCATGATCCATGTACGCTATTCTCCAGTAATGAGTCCACCAATACTAGCTATTACTAACACAAGGCAGTGAATTCAAATTACATAGTCACGGATAGGATCATCATAGTGTGGCACGCAGGCCATTGCATCAAATTGACAATATCTATGTGGCTCTAGCCATATTGTTATAATCATGACATGCAAGCCATAAAATAATTACATACATGCATCACATACACGTATGGGCTATACCAGTCATGAATCCCTGCAAAATAGAGTTAACCGATTCCGACGTCTAAACTTAAACCGTTGAAAACTCCATCTTCCCGGTCGTTTTTCACAAATATAATTTCACCAAACCTGGCATAACGTGGGACAAATAGATGTAATATTTTTTCTCTATGATTTTCATTTAAAGATCATCTCAATCTGAGTCGTATGTTAAAGTTACGACTATTTTACTGAACAACACTTTTCTTGCACCCCCGGTGCGTAGCAGTAGATCCAATCTACCACCGCCATGCATAGCATGTGCTCGGCACTTCACCTAGGTTCGATTCGATCAATCTAATTGATCTCCATCTTGCCATGGTTGGGTTTACATGTATCACTTAACTTGGATGGCGGAATTCTGACCGGTACGAGTATATGGTTACAAGACCAACATAGTGGGATTACGAACCATGATCAAAGGGTGCTATGGAGAGAACCCTAGCTAACCCCCCCCTCGCTGATGATGAAAAAATCAAGGCTTATGCAAAAAGGGCCCAGATTTGCTTATGCCCATGTTTTGGGTCATTCTTTGTGGCTTTGACAGTTTATTAGGCCCTCATATAAGGTTGGCCTAATATTGGTGTCCGACAGATAATTTAGTTTAGAATACTCTAGGTTGATTTATTTTGTACAAAACTTTTTTCCCTATATGTGAAAGTACATCTAAGCTCCTAAGTGGGTTTTTGACATATTAATGATAATGTAATTAATGAACTTTTGAGATTTTTCAAGTTTGGATAGGTAACAAATATGTAAAGGTGTATGAAAACATGTGAGACCCTCCCCTCCCCCTAATTCTTATACGAGTGGTGTTTGGATCAATCAAGGCTTACTTTTCATTTTATATTTAAAATTTAAGTAGCGTCATACTACAAATGGGGACATAGAATGCAAGCTTAAGGGGAATCCTATGCTCTCACTTCGAACCAAAAATCCCAAAGCAAAAGAAAGCCAGCAACATTCCTAGTCCTATCTATTCTGGCTTGTGTGGAAGTTCTACATTCGACCACTGAAGTTCTGTGGTCGAGCGCGGAAGTTCCGCATCCATCCATAAAAGTTTCTTGACTTATCTATACAATTGGAATGGGAGTGAGGGGATTATTTAAACTCACCTGTCTTCTTCCCTCAACTGTCGTCTGTGCATTTGCTCACCCCCACCAACATGCAAAAAAGTTTCTCTCCTCCATTGAAGGCCACCCAACCTCCCTTTGAGTTCTTGGTGATTTCCACTTGTGAGATTGGGTTTGGAAGTGGATTAGAGAGCCCTTGAGCAAGAGCATCGATTGAGATTGGTTCTCCCTCTATCTTGCACTTAGTGTTTGTTACTCTTGGAGCTTTGGCTTCTAGACGGCTGGAGGTTGTCCATGAGATCCCAATCAGTTGTGGTTGAGCACTGGAAAGTTTTTATTACCCTTGTGAAGCTTAGTGGAAGCTTGATCTTTGTGGTTTATTTAAGAAGAGGTCAGACTTGGAAGAGACTCGAAGCATTTGTCTCCCTCAACAAGGACATAGTCAAGCCTTTGTGGCTCCACTGAACCTTGGGTAAATCACATATCTCCTCTCCTATTGTTAGTTGGTGCCTCTCTCGCGTGTTTGAATTGCGATTCTAGGGTTTTAACCTGATCTACACGTATAGTGTGTTCTAGCTGTAGGACTTGTTGGAAAAGGAAGCTAGAACCACTAGGAAGCTACTCGATCTGTTTTTCATCTATGACTTATAGCTCGAAGGCACTTTTAGGCTTCTGCGCGGAACTTTCACGGGTTTGCACAAGCTTGAAGAGCAAATGGAAGACAAAGTTCCTATTGTATTTGTATGCTTTTTGAAAAAGGAGCCACCACAGATCCTAGTCTGGATAGATTTATTTGCATGTTTTATGGCATAACCGTACAGCCAACTATGTTAGAGGTGCATGCTTTTTTCGGACAAAGGGAGTAGATATGTAGGGATAATTGAATGCTCGTCTCTCTAAACCGTCTTTTAGACAAGTGTAAAGAGATGGTACAATTGTCTCTATTAACCGTTTTCATCTATCTATGAAAAGTGGTTTTGATAGTAGGGTTTTACTACGGTACTCCTAAATGACTGTGAGTTGTTCATTGATTTCGATAGGATGGTTACGATGAACTATTGCCTCCTAGGAGGTAATAGATGAAATGTACATTTAGTAACCTTTTATTTTATAAAATAGGTTAAATAAGAAAAGTTTTAGATATAAAAATTCTTTTTCTAGATTTGATTGATGCATGCGTGATCTCTAAGTGATATGGTAAATTGCTCTAAAAAGTGATATTGTAATTCTTTTTATTTTAGGACTTTGGACACAATAAATCTTTTATTTTATATGTGATCTCTAATAAACTAGTAGAAAAGAGTACAACGCCGACGCCCCCTTTTTATACCACAGGCAATATAAAAGTTGTAGATCTTGAAATATTATGAAACTTTGTAGTTGACAACTTTTCCATTTGAATCTGTTTAGGGCCTCAAATAATCAATGTATGCTCAGTATAGGATAATATGTGGGGAACTAAACTCTAATATAGACACATCTGAGTGATAGGTGGAGTAGTAGAAGAGGTTACACGCGAGGGCGATGTCTTAGGTTTAATTTTTTTTATTTTTAAAATGTGATTTCATATTTTCTATAAAAAAATTCCACAGGCGGTTCCCTTCTACATGCGGCTCATAAGGAACCGTCTGTGGAATTGACCCATTTCTACTAGCCTCCAGCGTAGACGGTGCTGAAAAACACCAGTAGAAATAGGTTACCAGCCACATGTATTGTATGCCCCTGTACTAGTGATTAATTGATGCACACATGGGGTAAATCTTTTATTTTATACGTGACATAATTTTTACCGTGTGCAATAGGATTAAAATTTATAGCGTGACATGATGCATGACATGGGTAACTCATGCATGACATGATTATGCGTGCAAATTTTATAGGGTGACACATTGAAGTTTTATGTGATTTGCATGTGTGTGCTTATGTTAGCGTATGCTTGTGTATGCATTTTAAATGAGTGGATACGTGATATGCATGCATAGTGTTAGGTGAGTGGGTAACGTGTTAGTGTATATAATGTAATTTTATTTGTAACTTTATAATTTGAAAAAAAAGTTTGTAACTCTATGATTTGATAAAAGTTTCTATGTTATATATTAATTTAGTGATAATTTGTTTTATTTTATTAGAATAAATAATTGTGCATATTCAAATTTGAAACACATCTCCACACTATTTTACTAGTATAGTGCCCGTGCTAACGCCACGATTTCATTCTAGGGATGCACTTGGAAACAACCATTTTCAACCAAACGAAGATATATTTTTTTTCAATATTTTTTGTCTCACACAATTATATATGACCATATAATCAGGAATACACTCATGCATAATAATAAAGTCATATCTCACATACTATAAAGAGAGATTTATTTGTGTGGTCCTAAAAAATGCCTCTTTCTTGTATAGCCTCTTTTTTTTAACTTTCTTCTATGGCCCTCAAACGAATTTGTATTCCTTCTATGGCTTCCTTGTGTATAATTTTATGAAGTCATGGGATGGTGTAAGATTGCCACCAATCAACAATGTAAGTATATATATACTTCAACTATAGTTCGTACACTGTACGATTGGCACAGATCAAAAGTACTTAGCTTACTATCTGTCATGCATAGCTATCAACTACACTGAGGATGGAATTCATGGCATACATTTTGAAGAGCCGTTTAAATGAATGTTTTGACAACTTCCCTAGAGATCTCCAAGTCATGATTAAGGACTTAGACAGAATGTAACTTAGATGGTTAAGGACTTATGCAAAAGTGTTTTCAGATTGTATGCTCAAATATAATTATGTAAAAGTTAAATTATGGAACAAAGTTATTGGTTGTTTTCATGTATATCCCCGAGATAAAACCGTTTGCGTTAGCACGGGCATTATATAAGTTGTTGCTAGGCAGCTAAGGTCTTAGCATTTTTATTTTATTCGGCAATTAATATCTAATTATGGAATAATTAAACTTAAAAGGCTGGTGGGTTGTTGTTTTGAGGGTCCATAGATTTTGGTAAGTGGTACTTTTGGGTTACTTAGACTTCGAATGTTTGTGGGTTGATGTAATACCCGATTTTAAGGACAAAACCAGATATGCACTATATGCGAGTTTTAAAAGACAAATCTCACATATAGCTACAAATAATGGGTAATATCAAAAGACAATGCATAAATTATATAACGTACTTAGTATAAAAGAGATAACCTTTAATAGCAAACAACGGATAGACAACTCCAAACTTCGGGTATTAACTTCACTCAATAGGATCCAACTGACTGGTTGATCACAAGCCTAAACTTCTCCTGAGGTTTAGGGGAAATAGCAAGAGTGAGTCTATGTCGAACTCAACAAGTATAGCAACTAGATTGTATAGATCCCACAATCTCATGATCAATGTGACATAAATAATATAAAGCATTAAATAATAAATAATGGGCATATTTAACACACAAGAATCATCATCGTCGATGCAAGAATCCCCAAGGCCGCTCATGACCGTGAGCACGGCTAGTATACCAGTTTTACACTCTGCAGAGGTTATACATCTTTACCCATGAGTCATGATTTACCCTTTCGCCCGAGGTAGCTAATCTCTTAACCCCCTTCTTTGGGAGGTCGGCAGGGATCCCTATGAAGCCTTTCAAAGGTTTCGTCTAACAAGTTAGGGCCATTAGATTCACTCGGCAGGCAGATATAGAGCCCCCCTTCCATGGCACGTAACCCGCAGCCTATACACACGGACAGGTGTCTAGCCATTCTTACGCCATTTAAGATAACCGCTAACAAGCTAGAAAAAAGTCCTCATACTGAGCTAAAGCCAGAGCCATTATAGCCCTCTTGGTTGCACTGTTGTCTCGGTTATCACTTACAGATAAATCATCAAGTGGCTAAAAAGTCATTTTTATCATTTATTACTTAACATTAATCTAGTCACAGGATCACGGTCACAGAAATAAATTCCAAATGCTATACTTGCCTTAATCCAAATGCTCTTGCTTATCCTTTTGGTTCTGCTGGTCTCACTTGTCCAAGGCTCTGATCTTGATCACCAAAAACTGCTCTCCATCTAAATTCGATCATCGATCTTCATCACACAAACAATCAGAAACAAACATACACGAAGCAAATAAGGCTACAATTAGAACAGTACACCAATCATATAAAAACAGTATGAAAAGTTTATAAAAAGATTCTATGCATCGCTACGATCACACGAACGTAAAGATCACGAAAATCGGAATTAAAACGTAGAAGTTATGATTTTTCTAAGATTTCATATAGAAAAATAATTAATTAAATAATATCACGAAAATAAAAAATTTCAAACTGGTGAATTAAGTTTACTAACATGTAGAGCTCATTAATACGAATCTAACGAAATTTGAATGGATCAAATCGGATTTAAAACGAAGATTTTATGAGCTAAACAAATCTAGTGGCAATCTTGTAAATACTGGAATACGTATTTCCTTTCAAATCGATAAGAGTACGCTTTCAAAATTGAAAAGCGCGAATCAGAGAATACGTCTTGGACCGCGAGTTCTATTTTAAAGAAGTGCAGGGACTGTTTAGCAAAACTTCAATCGAAGAGGTATCATGAAATCTGGATCGTTGGATCTGCGATGGATGGCTCTGATTAGAAGTAGGAGGGAGAGAGAAAGGGCACCGGCCGGAACAGATGGAGGCCACGGCGGCTCCATGGCCGGAAAAGAGTAGAACTCGCTGGAGTTGGTGGAGGAGGCACTAGGAAGCTCGGTTTTCGACGGGAAAAGTTCCGGGAGCAAGATAGGGCCCTCGTGAACTCAACTGGGAGGTTATCGAAGCTCGGGGAGGTCTCGGGAGAGGCGCGCGACGCAATATGCGGACGGCCCTTCCTATATAGATTCGGCGGTGAGGCGTGAACGAAAGAATGCAGTAGAGAGCAAGAGAAGGGGCTAGACATCTTCGTAACCTCGATCCGAAGCTCGGCAAGTGGTTTTCGGTGCTCTGGATGCAGCTGATGGCGAGACCCACGACGGCGGGCGAATTCGTTCGTCGGAGAGATCCAAACTGTGACGAGAGAGCTGCTGGGGCGGCATCACGTCGCGTTAAACGGAAGAGGGGGTCGAGAGGGAGGGCACGGGGCTTTATTGGCCTGGAGAAGATCTCCTATCGCGCGAAATCCCGGAGAAATCGGAATTTGCTGCCCGGTCAGGAGTCCTGCACAGCCCCGATTCAAAGGTTGAAGAAGGGAAGGGCGGCTGACGAATGGGCCCAAGGCGTCAGCGACTCTAGGCATCGGCCGCGTGTCAGTGACAGAAGGGGAGGGAGCGCTGGGCCTTCAGGCCAGAATAGAGATAGAAGGGAGAGATTTTGTTTTTTTATTCCAAAGCCATTTGAAACTCAGTTAAAAATTCTTTTAAATCATTTTGAACTTTGAGTTCAAAAACACTCAGCAAAAAAAAATGCAAAAGCATGAGTGCACAAAAATGTTGCTACACCCTAAGATAAATTTTATTTTGATGAAGAATATTATTTCCTAGGTTTCATGAGCACCAAAAAATCATAATTAAATTATTTTAACTCTATTTCCTAGAAAACAATTTTTTTGGGTGTTACAAATCTACCCCTCTTAAAGTGAATCTCGTCCTCGAGATTCGGAAGAGGCACGGATTCCGAAAGAGAAATAGGAGCAAGATATTGATAACTATTTCCACTTCACAACTTGCACTCCAAAGATAAACACTTATGTCTTATAGTCGTATCTCGTGAACAAATTTTCCATAGAATTGTAGCTTATACCGTTAGAAAGCTTATGAAATTCACCATAACTTTCCTGTAGAAGACCTCCTTAGATTCTGTCTTTAAGCTTAGGTAAAACAACCAAACATAATATCCTTCCTGATAATGTCTCAGCAAAGATGCAGTAAATTCCAGAAATTATATCTCGAGCTACTTAACTCATCTAGAGATGATCCTTACATTTTTGAAAGGCTTAGGAAATCCTTTTCAACTTTCGTATACAACATTTTCCCAAATTCTGACTTTAACTTGGCTGAAAATAGGAAATGCCAGATCTGTCCAGATTTTGAAACAGAGCAGAAACATCCAAGTGTAAATATCATATCTCAGGTTCTAGTTATCCAAATACGTTCCAGCTTATACCGTTGGAAAGCTTATCAAATTGTATATAACTTTTCTATAGAATACTTTTCCAAATTCTATAGGTACATTTGTCTAAAACAGTAGGAAACCAAAACTGGTCCAGATTTCCGACAGCACAAAAACCTCAACTTTAAACAGTCATAACTCACAGCTCATAATAGATAATATGGTCATTCTTGTGGCACTGGAAAGATATGAAAGTCTACTTGTTCTCAGAAAAATTTGATGAACATTGCACGAACAGAATTTGATTTATACCAGAATCATTGCAGACTGCTCCAGAAAAACAACAAAAGATAGAAACAGGATATAACCAAACCCAACTATATGTCATTAATCCTTATGCCTTAGGCCTATGAACTAATGAAATTGTGAGGAAATCCACAAGATCATTGCACTCATTACAAAGATCCAAATCAAGCATAAACATATGTTGACGGTCCTTAATGCTCACATTTAACCATCAACTAATCATAGAAAAGGATCCAAATGCAACCAATACCTAGACTTAGGGTTTTATCTGACAGAATTCCACGAGTTTTGGTGTTTGTCTATTTCTGCAGGGGGTTATCAGGAAATACGGAAGAAAGGCCCACACGTCAGGTTTACATAGAGATATTAACGTGCCGCACAATTTTCTATCATCTAGAAGACTCCAGAAGCCACGGGACCGAACGGGAAGGCAATCGGGCTCGGACGCAGGGCGCCCGCCCTACTCTCCTGGGCGCCCGCCCAGCTACAGTGCCCAATCAGGACACGTTTCGCGGATTATGCTCCACCGACCTAAAGGATCAAGGAAAACCGTGCGATTAATGTCGGTTTGATCCGACGGCCCAGATTCACTTGAAGGGACTATAAAACCAGACCTCCCTGGCCCCTGGAGATCATACCTCTTCTACAGAATCAAAGCTAGGGTTTCAATTCTTCATCCAAGTAGAGAGGATCCCTCTAGTTCTTCTAGTTCTACCTCTAGTTCATCTAGATCTAGTTCTAGTTCATCTAGTTCTAGTTCTAGTTCCTCTAGTTCTAGTTCTAGTTAGTTCTAGTTGTAATCTAGAAAATAGGGAGAGAGAAGAGGAGAGCGGAGGAGGAGCCGGATCTGTCGGATCTTCCTTAACATTGTACTTTTGCAGCATCTGGTTCGTTCTTCATCGTTCTCCAGGTTCTTCAATTCATAATTCCTGAGTTCTTTAATTACTTTTATTTACATTCAAGTTATTTATTGGATTCCCGCTTGCATCAAGTGCTCTAATCTTTGAAACATTAGAGTAGTAATTAATAGATTAGACGTGGTGTTTAGTCTTGCAATTACCTGGAATTGCACCCAATCCTGCGGATTGTTGTGGTAGCCTTAGGGTAGTGACAGCCCTAACGGTCGACGTATTCCACCTCGTTCGGATCGGTGTTTGTAGGACCGTAGTCGGAGCTTCCTAGCCCCTTTCTCATCTCTTTCTGTGGTTAGTGTTCTGATGTCCCGAAATAGATAATCTTGAAGTAATTCTTGATTCTTAGATCAATTAGAGAACTCTCAGGAAACTTCCTCTCTTCCCACCAAAAATACTTATATAGTTATCCTTGGGCGATCTTAGATCTTAATTAGTACACTCACGTTCCCTGTGAAAAATCGATACTCTGGAATACTCCCGGGTGAAGGCTACATTGGTATCCGTGTGCTTGCGGATTTTTCTGTTTGCGTTTAAAATACCCAACAAGCTCTCTGGCGCCGTTGCCGGGGAACGGTAGCTGTGCTAGTTTCGAACCAAGTCGTCCGTGTATCCTTTTTCTTTTCCTTTTTTTTACCACACTCACCTTACCATTTTCACCACACCACATGGATTTCACTCTAAGCATTAATGAGCATGGAATTTATTTCATAGCCACTTCATTTACTCCATGCTCATATGCAACATCTTCACAATCCATTGGTCTCTCCAACATCACCACATTCGAGATCTCCAACCCCCTCTTCCTTTCTATTTATAAAAACTTTAAAAGGGCGGTTGTCGATGCATATGTCTATAATAAATTTTGCAGATCTCGTTGAGTTGATCTTGATATAGGTCAGAGTTGGAGGGGAAACCACTTCACTGACATAAATTGATGGTTTCCCAAGGACAAGCTTAGTGTCCTAAAACAAGCACTGATCAGATTGTAACATGAGCTTTTAATTATTTGCAACATTACCTTGTGTGTTGAGCATATAAGGATAATTGTAAAAAAAATTTCTTCGGGTATTCTTGTCACTAACCTTTCCAAGATTGGAGCAAGAAGATCGGATGAACGACAAGCACAAGGTATGTCCAACCAATCATCATACAACATTGAATTAAATTCATCCAAACTTGAATTTTGCACAAATTCAAGCTTGGGGGAGTACTTTACATAAAAACATTCTTTGCATGTTGCTATGTTGGTTGTCCCTACCTTTGAGACATGCTCAATTTGTTAAATAGTAATCACACTACTTCATCTCCACTTGAGTAGATCTCTATAAAAGCCATCACACTACCTTTGTTTATCCTAGTAAGTGTTAGTTTGGAAGTACTGTACATACTTCTATTGGTTTTTAAATTAAGCATGGTGCTTAGGTTAAACAGCCTTCCTTAATCTAATTAGACATGGAGTCTAGTTTGGTTATTGTACTAAAAACTGCTTGTGTAGACATTGGTATATTTTGTCAGACTAACCCCTGCAAAAAAAAGAAAACTTTCAATATCGACCTGGGAAGTCCTGAGATAAACTCACATTGGAGACAAAGAGAGACACACATGACGTTTAACAATTTACACAAGGAAGACATAGCTCACAAGAGATGATCCATGGAGGGTGCCACCAACACGATGCACAACCGCAAAGAAAGGAAAGCTTCCATAAGGTAATACTGTACCATCACTCTTCAAGAAAGGTAACATCTTAAGGTACTTGACTATCACTTCTATAAGCTTCTCCTTATTTCTGGCGTTCACATGAAAAAAAGAGACAAATATGTATGATTTGCAACTCTAGATTAACCAACCCAATCGATTCAATATGTGTAGTCCTTCCACCTTTGTGATCCCACACTCCTAATCATATGAGCTAAAATGTTGCACACTCAATCTTTGGAAGATATATATATATATATAAAACATAAGTATAGATAGATTATCTTTCCATTAGGTTGAGTGATCTGATCTGACGAATGTTTTAAATGCTACACTCATGATCTTATTATCCATCAACTGTGTCTTGCTCACTATGCTTAAGGATAGAGAAGAGCAAATACACTTTTGGTTCTGTTGGTGTTTTTCACCAACAGGGCCCATGCACTTGATCTCTGCCTTGTCTCTATGAGCAGGTACACTTCGAGCAAAATATGAAGGACTTTTATAACTCCCAGACTCCACCAAGTGAAGAACCTAAATCTACGAGCACAAACACACTCGAGATACTGGACACTCAGGCAATCACTGCCCTGAGATGCTTGAGGACGTAACTACTAGAGTAACCCCGTTGTGGAAGTAATTACTGACCTTCTGCCGGTCAAGAGAGGCAATCCACGACGCCCCGTCATCCCGATCTCCATCGGCATGGTGGACTTCCCAGAAGCACTCTGCAACTTTGGCTCCAGCGTCAACATTATGCTCAGGGTACTCTATAAAAAAAATTATTTACACATCCTTTATTAGAGACAGCCATGTGTTTGCAGCTTGCAGATCATACGCTAAGTTTCCCAAAGGGAATATTGAAGAACCTCTACGTCCGAGTTGGTACCTTATACGCTCCAGCAGACTTCGTGGTGATAGAGACTGATACTGATGAGAGGGCACCCATCATCCTAGGGAGGCCATTCCTGAACACCTCGGGAGCTGTCATCTACGCTAGTGCTGCCAAGATCAGTTTCTACATCAAGGGAAGGACGAAGACGTTTTCCTTCAAGAACAAGACTACACAAATCTTAGAGCCATCCTGACATGAACCAAGGAAGGACCAACAAGAGGAACAAGAACAAGCAAATGTGGACCAAGTCAGCTAAGATGGTCACTGCAGTTCAAGGAGGTCAAGACCGTCGACTTAAGTCACCGTTTCTGACCAAAAAGACGACCCAGTCACCTATCAGCTCCTATTTGGAACCATGCCCCTAAAACCGACATACATTCAGCTCCAGATGGCAGATCAGACATTTCAAAAGATTGAAGACAAGTACAATCCACCCATCATCCTTGGAAGACCGTTCCTCAGCACCGTTAAAGCAATCATCTACATTGGAACTGGAGAAGTCCATATGCATTTCCCCTCTGAGAAGGTACGCCGCTATTTTACTGACCCTAACTATATAGTTGAAGACTCTAAGCAGGTCAGGACAACAAGAAGACGACGCAACCGTAACCAGAGGAGGAAAATCATAAAGGACGGATGGGCAGACTACGAATGAGAAGTCGTAAGGTCTGAAGACATACAGCTTGAACAGAACTGTCCTGAGAAGACCGTAGCACCGAGTCAGGTGTGGAGAGAGAAGATAGAGAGTCCCGTTCGGAGGACTTAAAAACACCGAACGCCTTGCCACGAGGTAAACTTGGTAGTTATCCTTTTTCCCTTTCAATTATTTAAAACAGTTTGCTTAGTTAATCAGGTTCATATCATCTTAAAAAGAAAATAAAAATGTTAAAAATAGTAAGCCCCATGTGAGTATGCTCATGGCATAAAACCCATAAGTACATTCACTGTGGTGGCATAAAAATAAAATAAATATATTCCTGTCCTATAAAAATGAAAATATAAAAATAAATTTATGATCCTACTAAAGAGAGTAACATTTATTGAGGAGGCTCAACATGATAAAGGCTAGGTATTTACGCTAACCCTTAACCAGTTCCACAAAGCTTTGTTGTCTGTTTGAACTCCACAGAATTCAAGGATCAAAGAAGACTAGCAGACGGAGAACATCCTAATCACTGACAGAGTGCTGCCGACATTCAAATACACCTCCGCCAGCTGCTAGCTACATCAGAAGAAATTACGTCAAAATCCAGCTTGGGGGAGAGCACCTCCATTTATCCAGCTAAGTGTTCTACTCACGTTTATACTTTACTCTAATAATAAAAAGATGCATGATCATAAAAACCCAAATAAAGATTTTGTGCTTATATATATCTTTGCTTAGTTTGCTAAATAAATAAATAAATAAAGTTTACTGTGAACCATCATGATAAGCTCTCACATGGAAATGATGAATAGTTGCTCTGCCATGACTAGTTCTTAAAATTGAAATCTCTCTCAAGTTTAGGCCTAACTGTTATTAATTAAGATTTGCTCTAAACCTGAACTTGTGGGAAGAGTACTTGATCTGAAGTCTAAGTCGTTAACGGATATGATATGGGAAGGTTGAGCTGCTGTTTATCTGTTCCTAGAGATGCTAGAATTTTGGAGAATTTCATCTTTGAAAATCTTTAAAATGTTGCATAATGAGTTCCTGTATGATGAGAGTTTAAATTCCCACCACAGCCATATATACATGCTTGCTAGACTTTGAGCCACACATTTACTTTTTACTGCTTATGAGCATTGAGTGTGGTCAAGCTGTGTAGACCCTTAGGAGCTTGTCATGTGGTTAAAATCAAGATTCACTTGCACGTTCACTCATACATGCTGCTTCTACTCCGGAAGTACGCATCCACATATATCCATCCATTTCCATCTCCAGAACCACCCAAAAATATTTTACTCCTAATCAGGAGAGAATAGCCAAAAATATTTCTGTCTTTCTCCTATGAAATAAATGCTCAAGTTATCTTGTTACTACCACTTGCTATATTATCTCATGAGATGAGTGCTCTTAAAAAAAAGAAAAAAAAGATACGAGAAAATAAAAAGGGGCAAGTGCCTGGAACCTCGAAGAAAAGAAAAAGTGAGACGAGAGGTAAAAATGGACAAGTGTCCGACAGTAGAATTAGGGGTACAAGATCACTAGTACAGGGAAGGGCTTTAGCTCCGGGCCGTAAGCGCCTTTAGTCCCGGCTACGGAACCGGGGCTAAGGTTTCGGGACTAAATGTCCCACCTTTAGTCCCGGTTGGTAACAGAAACCGGGACTAAAAGGTGCGCCAGGGTGTGCCACCTGGCCTCCACTTTTAGTCCCGGTTGTTGCTACCAACCGGGACTAAAGACTTTTTTCTTTTTTTCTTTTTTTTTTCTTTTCATTTGGTTTTCCATTTAGGGTTTACAATTATGTTATTGTTATTTTCGAATGCGTATTGTTTGCTGGTAGTTTATGGAACGCGCACCTATATAATTTATATAATTTAAAGGATTACATATAAATATACTATAAAACACTATATATATATAAATAATTATATCTATAGGTCCATAATAAAATATTTACACATATGCTTCACGGACAAAGTATTTACAACATAATTTTTCTCCACCACTCAAGCATCGTACAAATGATCATCGTTATTTGGTTTCATCTGCTCCTGAGGGTTGAAATAGCACTCGCCGCCGGAATCCAGGACTTGGTCATTAAGAAATCCTGCGATTGTCTCCTGAATTCCTTTTAGGCGCACCGCATCCAACACCTGCTCCTTCAGCCACATCTCCTTTAATAGACATTAAAGAAAAAAGTTAGAGGTATGAATAGGATTTATTAAATAGCAACAAATAAATGAAATATACTTATTATATATACATGTTACATACTTTTAGGTGCTCAAGATTAGTTCTTTTGGCATACACCGTCATAAACTCGCACACATAGTAGCCACACAAATTGTTGCCCGGTGTCTGCCGTAGAACCCACTGAAGTAAGATGGGCTTTGAAAGTGCTGCATTCAACTCTGGACGGTGTTTCTGCACGAACCCAGCCCAAACCCTAGCAATAAAACGAACATTATTAATTATCCATTACCAAGTTAAAAGAGCAGAATTTAATATATAGAGATCGGAGTTACCCTTGGATAATATCTATCATTTCTTGGTAATCCTCCTGTGGTTTTCTCAATGAGTCATAGATTACCAATTGACATTGCGAGAGATCAATGACAATTAGTATCCAATGAAAGCTGCATTTGTGTGCATATATGTAGGCAAAATTAGTATATATCTTCATATTGTTTTGATTAATTAGTTAAATAGAATGTACACACGATAACGACACTTACTTAAAGTTGTAGGGAAAGAGTATATATCTTTTATCTTTTTGGTTGATCAAGAACCTCCGTAGATTTCTCTCTGTTTGAGTTCTCCATAAAACATACGGGGTCTTGTGGTCTTTGAATACAACATTTGGATCCACAAATCCAATCTCCTTGTCATTTCTAACTCTGAGGTCCCTCATCATGTTTCTGCATATGTATAGCGGGTTTCTGTAATTAGTTATATATATACATGATAAGTTACAGAGACATTATTGAAAGGAAGAATCACTTACAGACAGAAGCAACTCATTAGAGATTTGTCAAGAGCGTCCATGTGGCATAGTTGGTGTAGCTCATTAAATTGAACATAAATAATATCATCACCACGGAAGTAATGATAGTTTCTAATTCGGACACAAATATAGTCATCTGCTTTTCTGACACACGCTTCCATGTACCATTTGTTTAGCATGTACATTTGCGTTCCAAGCTTGCTGAGGGCCGCAGGGTTGTATAAACTCTTGCCATATGTATATTCCTTCTGCAAATGATCAATTTGTGGAGCACTTTCAATTGGTGCCCCCACTATCATTTGGGCTAAGCTAAGACCAGTTTCCGTAAAAAAATTTTCAAGCTCTTCAAATTTTAAATCTGCCGGTATCTGCTGGTCTAGCACGTCAATGTTTGAACCATATTCATTTCCAATGACTAGCGGGGTCATTGATTGCTTTGATTGTTCCCCGAGCTGTGCTACACCCTTGCGTGCTCTTTTCTCTTTCTTCTTCTCTTCTTCTATGGATTTTCTTAAAGTGCGATCATAGTCTGATAAAGATGATGATTCTTTCTGAGCTTCACGCCTCTTTTTTTATCAGCCTCAACCCTTTGTCGTAGATCTTCTGGCCGTAGTAAGACGTACGACTTCTCAGGGTTTCGCTTGGCTTCTCTTTCAGTCTTAAGTTTCTTGAAGAAACTATCCACATCTGATTTAACTGAAGCATTTATTTCTGCATCAGTCATCTGATCATAGGACAGCTTCTTAGGAATGATAGCTTGTTTCTTTTTGGAGGCTTTCTTTTTTGGCGACAAGTATAAATATATTAGTATAAATGTCATTTATTTTAATTTCATAATCAGCAAAGTTCTTCATTGCATCACAAACAAGTATAAATATATACTAGATTGTAGATAGACCTCATCAGGATTGTCTCCCATAAGTTCTTCATAATCAGCAAAGTACTGACTCCCATCATCTTGGGGATCTGGATTGGCGCCGCTGTTGATTAGGTCCATCATTGCGTCATCCATGTTGTCATTCGAATTGGCCATGTCGACGAAAGCTGGTCGGCAGTCTACCTTGGGGTATACCCACGGTAGTAGTTTATCGGTAGACGGTGCGCAAACTACGAACTCGATGGTGACGCAAGACACGGACAAGCTTTTTATCCAGGTTCGGCCGTCGAGTTGGCGTAATACCTACGTCCTGCGTCTGGTTGTATTGATTTGTGTTGAGAGAATATGATGTCCTAGGGGGGTCCCTTGCCTCTCCTTATATAGTCTGGAGGACAGGGTTACAGATCTGGAAACTAATCCTAGTCGGTTACAATTGCCATGGATAATTCAATATCAATTCCTATTCTAACCGACTAGAATCCTGCTTGATCTCCCCATCTTGTTTCCTTGCGCGAAACTCCAGGTTGTCGGATCAAGCCTTGAACTCGTCTCGTAATGGGCCAAGCTTCCTGGCTGAAGTCTAGCCGTAAGGGTATAGGGGTTTATACCCCCACAGCTAGTCCCCGAGCACCATGTATTGTGATGTAACACGCCGTCTTGAGCTTCTTCGATCAGTGAGACTTGACGTCTTCAATAAGTGGGAAAGTCGCCCAAACAGTTGCAACGGTTCTTTGACCAACTCAAAAGACAGTTGATCAACATTGACATCGAAGAAGCGAGTT
The DNA here is from genome assembly GCF_000003195.3 of Sorghum bicolor. Taxonomy (NCBI): domain Eukaryota; kingdom Viridiplantae; phylum Streptophyta; class Magnoliopsida; order Poales; family Poaceae; genus Sorghum; species Sorghum bicolor. Next base: position 6,175,445 of record NC_012875.2, read on the forward strand.
GTTCGAAGAATGCATGGTGCTCTAAATTAAAAAAGATTTCTTTCCTGGTGAAGTGTGCCCACTTTACTTTTTTGAAAGGTATAAACATCAAAAAAGCAAGCATATTCACCGCAAGGTGAAGTGTGCCCACTTAGTCCCCGAGCCTGGTAGTAGGTGACGTAGGCACGTGGTGCCAGGGTCAAAATAAAAGTCCTCAAAGAAATTCTGCAACTGAGATGCATCGCCAGATGCATCGTACCGATGTAGTCCCCGAGCTTGCTGGAAGGCGAAGTATGAGCCTTGTAGCAAGGTCTAAAAAATTGAATTTACCAGTCCGTCTGCAATTGAATAGACTAATCTATACCTGGGCATGCAGCCCGAGCCCGTGAGCACGGCCCGAAGCCCGTCATTTTGGCCCGGCCCTAGCCCGGCCCGGCCCGAAGGTCATTGGGCCCGGGCTGGCACGGCACGGGGCTGCAGGCCGTGCTTGGGCCGCACTTCAGGCCTGCGGGCCGGCCCGGCCCGGCCCGCCAAATAACAACATTGTATAAAATAACTCATTTTGATATCTAAATCTATTCTCTACATCTGTCATATATATTTGAATGTGTTCTTTATACTGATGAAGTGATGAATTGATGAATGTGTTTGAAATATGCTTTTAAATATGTGTTTATTGATATGTTATTGTTCAACGGGATATGGGCCGGCCCGGCATGACGGGCCCGCCCGGTACGCAAAAAGGCCCACGGGCCCGTGCCTGGGCCGGAGGTCAGGCCCGCAGGCCGGTAAGGCACGGCCCGCAGGGCACGACGGGCCCCCTCGGCCCGTTAGGCAACGTGCCGGGCCGGCCCGTTGCCCAGGTATAGACTAATCGACCAGTCTCCGGGTGTATAATAGTATGACGACCAGTCCCCAAGCACCAAGTGCGCTCCTTAGAATTCTGCGTTGCTATACTGTACGACCAGTCCCCGAGCATCGAGTGCTCGGTGGTCGGTGCAGTCTTTGAAGTTCCGAGCTGATAGACTGGGCGACCAGTCCCCGAGCGTCGAGTGCTCGGTGGTCGGTGCAGTCTTTGAAGTTCCGAGCTGATAGACTGGGCGACCAGTCCCCGAGCGTCGAGTGCTCGGTGGTCGGTGCAGTCCTTGAAGTTCCGAGCTGATAGACTGGGCGACCAGTCCCCGAGCGTCAAGTGCTCGGTGGTCGGTGCGGTCCCCGGATTGTTGACTCTCTGGCATATTTGTCTTCTTTTTATTGAAACGATCTTTTCAGTTAAAGTTGACATGACGAGACCTCCTGATGGGTTGTCAGATGGACGCATGAAAAGTTGCGCCTGGCAACTGTACAGCCGCCCTTTGCGTGGTTTGAGAAAAAGGGAACCATCAATTGGTACGAAAACTCCGCCGCATTAATTGTCTATAATCATTATAAACCGAAACGCCGCATCCGCCGCATGGCCCGCCCACTTCCCGAGAATACGGGAAGTGGGAGAGGTGGAGTTGCGGGTTATAAAAGCCTGACAGTTCCGCCTGTACTCCTTACCCTGCCATTGCCCTCAAGCCTTCCATTTTTGCCTCCTTCAATCACCTGCATCTTCGTAACCCAAATCCACTTCTCTCCTCCAATGGCGAAGAGCAACGCCAAGAAGAGGGCTGAACTGATGGCCAAGGAGTGGAAGAAGTCCCGCAGCACCACCAAATCCCTCGGTGACCTCGTCGACATGGGACTCCTGCACAGCTCGGAGCTCGGCGGCTGGAGAGCACCGGAAGGAGAAAGCTTCCCCGACCCTCGTGCCGGTGAGATCGTCGTGTTCGAAGATTTCGTTAAGAGGGGCTTTGGGGTTCCGGTTCATCCTTTTCTCCAAGGTCTTCTTCTGTATTATGAGATCGGGATTTGCAATCTGCACCCGAACTCAATTCTCCTTATTTCCACGTTTATTCATCTGTGCGAGGCCTATGTTGGCATAGAACCGCACTTCGATCTTTTTCGTTACCTTTTCTGCTTGAGGAAGAAGGGAGCAGTTGGAGGCTCCAAGGTTGCAGGTGGAGGTACCTCAACCTTCGTGATGGAATGAAGAATCACTACCTGCACTGTCCATGGAACACTTCCTTGACCGAATGGTATAGGAAGTGGTTCTACGTCAGGGAGGAACAGGGCAGCTCCACGTTCTGCGACGTGGGGTACATTCCCGAGAAGAGGGTAAGCTGGACCGACCGCCCGGAGTTCGACGGTCAAGTGGCGGATCTGATGAAGCTGATCGACTGGTCGCGCCTGGATGGGCTTGGCGTGGTCGGCAACTTCATTTGTCGTCGGGTGATGCCCTGCCAGAAGAGGGTGCACTCGGCGTACGAGTATTCCGGAAGCGTGGACCCGACCAGGATGCGACCGGAGATCTTGGAGAAGGCGGAGGTACAACAGCTGTTGAACGAGCTGTTCAACTTTGCGGACGGAGGCTTCATCCGCGGCAGTGATCGGGTGCAAGCCTTCAAGTTAGGCCGACCAGCACCAAAGGTATGTTGCAGAGTATTTGTTTTAGCATTCGTATGTTGTCTGTAGCTGACTCATCTTTGTTGCTTTTGCAGATCGGCGATGTCGACCGGTGCACAGTGTATGTATCACTGGCACCGGGGATGAAGAATCCTGCGGGAGAAGACCTGCCAGAAGACGATGCTGCTAGGTGTACTCGTTACACCAGCAGTGAGGAGGAACAAGCCCGCCCCGTCCCGACCACCGAGGAGAGGGTAGCGGGGAAAAGGCCATTGCCGGCAGATCCCTCGCCGACACCGATGTTGCCGGCAGATCTACCGGCGGAGAGCAGCCAAGCGCCGAAGCGTCGTCGGCTCGTGCGGATCATTGACGACGACGACGACGAGGAGGCTGCACCGTCGTTAGTCCGACGGCCTCGGAGCCGCCCAGATAATGCGCCGGCCGCTACGGATCGAGTGGCCAGCGACCCCCATGCACCGCAAGTTGTCGAGATGAGGGCGCAGGTGCCGACCGGCCGGGCGAGGAGGAGGTTCACCGCGACCCACCGTCGATCAGACCTGTAAGTGTTCGACTTACGTATTTTGGACTCCTCTTTACTTTTTTTTTTAAATTACACTTTTGTTCCTATAGTGCGGCGTCAGATGTCGACCCCGGCCAGGCCGCCAGCCAGGGGACGGGCGAGCCTGTCCGCGCTGCTGAAGATACGGCCCTCCAGACCACAGAGCAGCCTACAGCTGCAGCCGCGCCTGGGAGCACCGAGGGGCTCCCGACCGCGGCACCGACTACGATAGGCAGCCCGACCAGGGCTGAAGAGGCTCCCCCAGCTGGCTCCACAGAAGAGGAGGGAAGAACCCCGACCCCTCCTCCCGCCGGGGAGGGTGAAGTCTCCACACCGCCCCGAGCAGGGGCCGCTTCGACTGCAGGCTCCCCAGGTCTGGTCCGGGGACCAGTAGTGCCTGGGACCGCTACCGGGAGCAACGCAGCGCGGGAGGAGGAAGCTCAGGCGGCCTCCGAGGACGAGGTGGAGGAGATTGAGGGTCGTCCCCGTGATGGCCGCCAACACGTGTATGTGTGGCGCCAACGCTGGGATCACTTTATCGGGCATGAAGAGCTCGCCGAGACCGAGGAGGCCGCCAGGGTGGAGCGCGCAGCCAAGCGCCTCGTCGACGAAGTCAAGGTAAGCGACTTTTTGTACAGCTGTACATTCTATGCCTTGTCTTGCATGGTCGTTAAATGTTCGCTTTGTAGGGCGCAATGAAAACGGCAAAGTACCGGAAACGGTGCTTTGACCAAATAGAAGGCGTCGTGGCCGAGAACAAGGCCCTGGCCGCGGAGGTAGACCGGCTGCGGTCGGAAGTCGGGGAGAAGGTGGCCGAGATGAGCGCCCAAGAGGAGCGTCGTCTCGACTTCACTCGTCGTTTGGCCGACCAGTACCGGCAGCGAGAAGGTTAGTCACACGCTCCGAGCAGCTTTGCGTACTTGTGTAGTTTGCTTTACTGACCAGTTTATGATTCACGCAGACTTGGAGGAGGAGGTGGCGCGCCTCTGACAAGAGAAGGAGCAGCTCAGCCAATAGCTCGCCGGTGCGCTGGAGTCCGGGCGGCGAGCAGGAGAGGAATTGGGTCGAAAGGACCGAGAATTATCTGGTAATGAGTGCCGCCTTGTTGGCTGCTGCTTGTCGCCCCTTTGTTTGTTTGGTATGCCGAAAATAACGCTTTGTTTCGTTTGCAGTGCTCAAGGTGAACGCCAAGAAGCACCTGGATGATCTGATCAAGGACCGGGACTCCTGGAAGGTCAACTGTTGCAGGATCTGGAAAGGAGTGTCCCCGGTCCTAGACCTGATCAGTCCCGAGCTCCCGGAGAGCCAGCCCCGCGCGCCACTGTTGACCCCGGTCGAGAAGGCGCAACGGGCGTGGGACTGGCTCCAGCAGTTCGTGAAGGACGCCGGGGAGTTTGCCGGCGCGCACGTCCTCAGCATGGTGCGCGCCCACTATCCCCTGGTCGACTTGAGCAGGCTGGAGAAGGGGTACCCAAAGGAGGTCGGCCCACAGGAAGCGGACGAGCTTCGGGGTAGTCTGCTGGATTTGTCGTCGACAGTGATCGGCGACATCAATCTGTGCGGAACGGCCACTCCCCCAGACCAGCCGAGTTCAGATAGGTCGGCCAGGGAGTTGTCGGGCGCGTCCGTTGCGGGAGATGGGCGGTCGACGCCTGCGGTCTCGACCAGCCAGGCGCCGGTGGCCCCGACCCCTTCGTCCGGGCAGCAGGGCCAGGCGGGTGATCAGCCCGAGCAGCTGGGCCAATAGAGTAGTCTGTAGGAATAGACTAGTGTCTGCCCGTCAGGGTATTTATTGTAAACTTTGTATGTAAAGTTTGTAATAAAGTTTGCTTTTTGTCATGACTGTTGTTTTTGAGCGCTGTAAGATTATCTGAGTGACGTGTCACCGTATTCGTCTTGGTAGTCGTTAAGAGCATCCATTGCAGGAGTTTTGCCGAGTGCTGTGTGCGACAAGGTATAGACAAAAAATAGAGAATTTCATTATCAACAATTATAAGATACTTACAGAGGAAAGTTATTAAAACTTTATGGATAGAAACGTCGCAGTTTGTCTATGTGCCAAGAGTTAGGCACTCGTGTTCCGTCTGGGTATGCCAATCTGTAGGACGTAGGTCGTGTGACCTCGGTCACCACGAAGGGTCCTTCCCAGGGAGTGGATAGCTTGTGCATTCCCTCCTGGCTTGTTTTCCATCGAAGTACCAGATCGCCGACCACGAAGGAACGGTCCTTGACGTTCCTGTTGTAGTATCGCCTGACTACCGCGAGATATTTTGCTGTTCGGAGACAAGAATCTAGACGCTTTTCCTCCATGCAATTGATTTCGAGTTCTCTGGCGTTGTCGGCGGTCGCCTGGTCGAAGTGTTCGATTCTAGGAGATCCGAAGTGTATGCCAGACGGCAGGACCGCCTCTGCGCCGTACACCATGAAGTAGGGAGACACCCCTGTGTTTCGACTGGTCTGAGTTCGGAGGCCTCAGACCACTGCCGGCAATTCTTTCATCCATCGACCGGGTGCTCTGTCGTTTTCGGTGTACAACCTTTTCTTTAGGGCGTCAACGATCATTCCGTTAGCACGTTCAACTTGACCGTTGGCACGTGGATGTGCCACTGACACGTATTTTATGACTATGCCTCTGTCATCGCAGAAGTCCCAAAAAGTGGTGCCAATAAACTGAGTGCCCAGGTCGGTGATTATGCTGTTCGGGATGCCGAATCTGTGTATGATTTGATTGAGGAACTCCACAGCCTTCTCGGAGGTTGCCTTGACCAGAGGCATGTATTCAATCCACTTGGAGAACTTGTCGATTAACACGAAAACAAACTTGAAATTGCCCGGGGCTGGTTTAAATGGCCCGATCATGTCAAGCCCCCAGCAAGCAAAGGGCCAAGACGACGGGATGGTTTGAATTTCGTGGGCAGGTACGTGGGTCCTCTTAGCGAAAAACTGACATCCTTCGCAATGTCGAACCAGTTTTTCTGCGTCGCCGACCGCGGTTGGCCAATAAAAACCTGCTCGGAAAGCCTTTCCGACCAGCGTTCTGGATGCGGCGTGATTGCCGCAGGATCCAGCATGTATGTCCTCTAAGAGCTTGATACCATCATCTTGGGGTATGCACTTGAGCAGTACTTCGGAGCTTGCGTTTTTCCGCATGAGTTTGCCGTCGACCAGGATGTAGTTCTTTGATCGTCGAATGAGGCGCTCGTTCTCTGTTTTGTCCTGAAGGCCTGTCTCGTCCGATATGTATTTGATGAACGGGGTACGCCAGTCACACCCACCGGTTGTCGGAGTGGCGTCGCCTATGAGCATTGCCTCGGTGGGTTGCTTGTCGGCCAGGGAGGAGCCTACGCTCGGCTCGTGGATGTGCTGGACGAAAATACCCCGCGGGATCTGGGCCCGAGATGAGCCTAACTTTGACAACGCATCTGCTGCTTGGTTCTTATCCCGGACCACGTGGATGTACTCTATGCCGTAGAAGTTGGTTTCCCATTTGCGAATTTCTTTGCAGTAGAGATCCATCTTCTCGTGGGTTGCGTCCCACTCCTTGTTGAGCTGGTTGATGACCAAAGCGGAGTCGCCATAAACATAGAGGCACTTGACTCCCAGCTCAACGGCTAGTCTTATGCCATGCAAGCATGCTTCATATTCGGCGACGTTGTTTGACGCCGGAAAAAGGATCCGAAGGACGTAACACAGTTTGTCCTTGTTGGGTGATACGAACAGTATCCCAGCGCCGGCACCGTTGATGTTCAGGGACCCGTCAAAGAACATTGACCAGTGGTCTGAGACATCGGGAACGGAAGGCTCGTTGAGATCCGTCCATTCAGCAATGAAATCGACCAGGGCCTGAGACTTGACAGTGGTGCAACTCTGGAACTCCAGGGAAAATGGACATAATTCCATTGCCCATTTCACGATTCTGCCATTGGCGTCTTTATTGCGCAGGATGTCCCCGAGAGGGAAACTGGTTGTCACCAGGACTCGATGGCCGTCGAAGTAGTGCTTCAGCTTTCTTGACGTTATTAGAATGGCGTATATGAGCTTCTGTATTTGTGGATACCTGGCCTTGGACTCGTTTAAGACTTCACTTATGAAGTAAACTGGTCTCTGGACCTTGTAGGCGTGACCTGGTTCACCTCGCTCGACCACTATTGCCGTGGAAACAACCCTGTCGGTTGCAGCAATGTAAAGGAGTAGGTCTTCATTGGGCTGAGGCGCTGTAAGGACAGGTGGTGAAGTGAGGAAGGTCTTAAGCTGGTTGAATGCGGTGTCGGCTTCTTCTGTCCAAGAAAATTTTTCCGACGCTTTTAATAGTTTGAAGAAAGGGAGGCCTTTTTCTCCTAGCCTTGAGATGAAGCGACTGAGGGCGGCCATACATCTGGTTAGCTTTTGGATATCCTTTACGTTCTTCGGTGGTCGCATGTCGAGTACCGCCTTTACTTTTGAAGGGTTTGGTCGTATGCCGTCGCGACTGACAACGTTGCCGAGCAGTAGACCGGAAGGAACGCCGAAAATGCATTTCTTGGGGTTGAGCTTCCATTTGTACCTATTGAGTGCCTTGAAGGTTCGGTCTAAGTTGTCGATTAGGGTGCTCGCGTCCCTTGTTTTTACGACCACGTCGTCCACATAGGCCTCGACGAGGTCATCGCGAATCTCGTCGTGGAGGCATTGCTGGATGGCCCTTTGATAAGTGGCTCCGGCGTTTTTGAGTCCGAAAGACATGGTCGTGTAGCAGTATGTGCCGAAAGGTGTGATAAAGGATGTTTTGATCTGATCTTCTTCCTTTAATGAAATCTGGTGATAACCAGAGTAGCAGTCTAGAAAGGAGAGGAGTTCGCATCCGGCCGTTGAGTCGACCACCTCGTCGATGCGAGGGAGACCAAAAGGATCTTTAGGACAGTGTTTATTGAGATCAGTGTAATCAACGCACATTCTCCATTCATTATTCTTTTTGCGTACAAGAACCGGATTGGCGAGCCAATCGGGGTGATACACTTCTTTTATGAATCCGGCTGCTAGAAGCCATGTGATTTCTGTCCTAATAGCCTCCTTTTTGTCGCGAGCGAACCGTCGCAGCTTTTGCTTGATTGGTCTTGCGGTCTTCGAGACATTTAAGGAGTGCTCGATCAGGTTTCGTGGGACGCCGGGCATGTCTGCGGGTTTCCATGCGAAAACGCTTACGTTGTCTCTTAGAAACCTGACGAGCGCGTCTTCCTATTTTGGATCCAGGTTGGCCCCGATGAGGGCCGTCTTCTCGGGGCTTCCGTCGACCAGCTGAACTTCCTTGTGCTCCTTGGATTTTGAGTTCTTTCTGGCTGTCTCCTGCTCAGGTAATCGGAGCTGGTCGGGAAGCAGCTGCGCGGCTTGAGTTGCTGTTTCTGCCATGCGGATTGAGAGGTCGATTGCTTTGGTGATCTTGAAGCTCTCCTCTTCGCAGGTATACGCAGTGTAAACATTGCCTCTGACGGTTAGGACACCCTTCTCCGTAGGCATCTTAAGGACCAGGTATGAGTAGTGCGGGACTGCCATGAACTTTGTCAGCGATGGTCGGCCCAGTATAGCGTGATAGGTCCAGTCGAAATCGGCGACCACGAAGTTGATGAACTACGTCCGGAAGTGGTCGGGTGTGCCGAATTGGACAAGCAATGTTATCTGTCCGAGAGGCACAGAACTTTGACCCGGCAAAACCCCCAGAATTGGGCGTCGTAAGGTTTTAGTTGTGCAGGAGATATCTTGAGGGCGGGCAGGCTGTTGCGAAAGAGGATGTCAATGGAGCTTCCCCCGTCCACGAGCACGCGCTCGAATCTGATGCTGTTGATGCAAGGGTCCAGAATCAGGGGGAAACGACCCGGCTCTGGGATAGCGGCCCACTGGTCCTTCCTGCTGAACGAGATCTCCCTGTGGGACCACGGGGGGAATTTTGGGTCTGCGATCAGCCCGTCCATGCTGTCTATGTTGAGGCAAGCTCTCTTTAACAGCTTTCTTTCTCGCTTAGATTCAATGGAGACCTTGCCCCCAAAAATGGAGTGGACCACGTCGGTGGGGCTGACGTACTGGTGTCGGGGGTCCCTATCTTGGTCCTCGTCCTCATCTTCGTGGTCGTGCCCGTCTCGCTTGTTGTTTTTCTTGGCGGAGTCGTCTTGGGCGGCCCGCCGTGTATAGATGCTTTTGAGGACGCGGCACTCTTCCATGGTATGATTAGACTTTGGGTGCAGTTGGCATGGTCCCTTCAACGTTTTGTTGTAGTCTTCTTGGTAGTCCCGTCGTCCGTTGGGACGCTTGACCGTGTTTACTTCGTGATCGTAGTCGCGAGGGCGCTTTCCTCTAAAATCGTCGCGGTTGTCGCGCCGCCGATCCCAACCCTCTCGGTGATCGCGGTTGTCGGAGCGGCGGTGGCTTCTGCTGTCGTAGCGACCACGACCATCATCTCGCCGGGAAGGCTGGTCGGGACCTCTCGCATCGTCTCGGATTAGTTTTTCTGCGTCGTCGGCATCGGCGTAATTTTTGGCCGTGGCGAGGAGCTCTGCTACCGTTGTTGGACGTTTACGCAGCAGCTTGTTCCTCAGCGCTTCTTGGAAACGCAGGCCCTTGATGAAGGCTGAGATGGCCTCGTCGTGGGAAATCTTCGGGATTTTGAGGCGCATATCCGAGAATCGTCGGATGTAATCGTGCAGGGGTTCATTCTTCCTGTCCCTTATCCTTTCGAGGTCATACTTGTTGCCGGGCTGCTCGCATGTGGCGATGATGTTGTCGATGAAAGCCTGGCGTAGCTCTTCCCAAGAGTCGAAGGAGTCCTCGGGCAAGCCAAGAAGCCACTGATGACCAGCCTGGTCGAGGACTACGGGGAAGTAGTTAGCCATGACGTGCTCATCCCCTGCCGCTGATCGGACGGCGATTTCATAGAGGGTGATCTAGTTCTGTGGATTTTCCTTGCCGTCGTATTTTTTAAGTTTTTCGAGCTTGAAATTGCGGGGCCACACGACCTGGCGGAGGTGTGAGGAGAATTGTCTTAGGCCCGGAGGACCGTGCGTTGCATCGTACTCGATGCGGCGCAGGTTTTCGTGGACTGCTCTCTCTGCGGCGCGCCTGTTGATGCGGTCCCGGGCATCTTTGGGAGGGATGTCGTGGCGGAGATCCCTGTGCTGGTTTACTTCTTGGCCGCGTACGTGGTTCTGCTTGCGGCGACCGTCGGCGTTCCGACCACCATCATCGCGCCGTGAGTCCCCTCGACGGTTGTCGGGGGAGCGGCTGCGGTGACGCCTGCTGGGAGGCGGTGAGGCCCGGCTACGATTAGTCTGGTCAGAGGCGGCTCCCGTATAAGAGACGTCCTGGACTCTCTTGAGCAGAGTGGCTGTCTGTCCCATTGCAGCGATCAGGTGTGCTCGGATGCTGGTCCGGACTCCCTGGCATTCGGGGGTATCAGGAAGCCGATCTAGGTTAGCCATGGCGACAGCCACGTTGGCGCTTGGCGTTTTGTAGACTGGCTGGTCCCCGACCATGTCAAAGGCATCGTTGAGATTATTTGGTGGCATTTGTTGTTGCTCGTCTGCGCGTCGTCGGGCGCGATCGGCGTTGCGCTGTTCGCGGAGTTGCCTCTGGTCATCTGTTTCTCCATCAACGACCGGTTCGTCGGCGCTGACATTGAACACAATATCCCCTCGCCGGGGGGGAAATATCGGGAATCGGTCGAAACCCGGAGGGTGTGAAGGAAAATCCAGGTCGTAGTCCTCGTCTTCGGTGTTTATAACCTCGGTGGGGACGGAACCGGTGCTTGAGTTGGTGCTGGAAACCTGGCCGTCCCGTAGTTCTCGGATTGTTACCATGTTGACGTAGTGACGATCGTTCTTTGTCGGCAACCAACCCGCCTTGCTGAAAACGGATTGGGTGTGCTGTGAGTAAACAGAGGCCGAGTTGTTCAGGCCGCAAGGATAATCTTCCTTCTTGAGCTCGACGGATCGTCCTGAGGGTGTTGAGGTTATCGTCAGAGACGTTCCCAGCCGTTCGTGTGTGGCGACACGAGTTGGCCGGCGGGATTTGAAAAAATCCACTGGAGCAGCTTGGTCGGGCCGACGCAGAACTCCGTCTACTAGTTGGGAAACTTCGAGTAGCTTGGAGTCAGCGCGATCAAGCGCTTGGAGAAGGTCCGAGCTGTCGATCTTCTTTCCCTTGTAGAGCGGGAGCGGTGGTCGGGCGCTCGGTGCCGCCACGTGTGTGGTCGGAGACGGCATGATCTCAGATTGGATCTGGGTCTCTTTCGAAACCGTGGTCGTGAGGCCGCCGCTGCACGTCGTCCACGTGATCTGGCCAATGGTGAACGTGAGGCCTTCAGGCACGGTCGCGGAAGCTGGGATCGTGACCATCTTGTTCGCCGGAAAAGTTGCACGCACACCCCCTACCTGGCGCGCCACTGTCGACGAAAGCTGGTCGGCAGTCTACCTTGGGGTATACCCACGGTAGTAGTTTATCGGTAGACGGTGCGCAAACTACGAACTCGATGGTGACGCAAGACACGGACAAGCTTTTTATCCAGGTTCGGCCGCCGAGTTGGCGTAATACCTACGTCCTGCGTCTGGTTGTATTGATTTGTGTTGAGAGAATATGATGTCCTAGGGGTCCCTTGCCTCTCCTTATATAGTCTGGAGGGCAGGGTTACAGATCTCGAAACTAATCTTAGTCGGTTACAATTGCCATGGATAATTCGATATCAATTCCTATTCTAACCGACTAGAATCCTGCTTGATCTCCCCATCTTGTTTCCTTGCGCGAAACTCCAGGTTGTCGGATCAAGCCTTGAACTCGTCTCGTAATGGGCCAAGCTTCCTGGCCGAAGTCTAGCCGTAAGGGTATAGGGGTTTATACCCCCACAGGCCATTTCTGCAAATTTAATCAAGTGTTAAAAGTTATTTGTCAAATCTCGTACTTAGACAATATTTGGATACAATATTTGTCCACACATTTTGGGATTTTTATCATAACGATAAATATAGCTTTTGAGGGGTTTTAAGAGGATTTTTATCATAAAATATTTGTCTACACTTTATCTAATGAATATTTTAATACATATAAATATTTATCAACAAGTAAATCTAGATGTGTAACTTTTTTATAAATATATAAAAAAGAAAGCACTTCTATTTTTTGTCCATTAACTCTTGCATAGATAGATAAAAATGTATGGATAAATAAAAACGCCACTGCAGGATGTAATTAATTTGCGAGACAAATTTTTTGCAAGTAAACAAGGCCCTCCATATATATGTTTATAACATGTAATTAATTTGCGAGAAAAATTTGTGAGACAAATTTTTTGCAAGCAAACAAAGCCCTTCATATATATGTTTACAGCATGTAATTAATTTACGAGAAAAATTTGCGAGACAAATATGATAAACAAAACACTTCCATATATATATGTATACATGCCTTAGCTAAAAATTAGATAAAATTAGTTCATAGGGACACCGCGAGACAAAAAATTAGATAAAATTAGTTCATAGGTATACATGCCTTAGCTAAAAATTAGATAAAATTAGTATTAAATATAGAGAAAAAATAACTAATTACACAGTTCATAGGGACATCGCGAGACAAACCTTTTAAACATAATTAGTTTATGTTAGCCATAATTGTTATAATAACACAAATATGCTAATAACGGATTAGTTAGATATAATAAATTTGTCTCACATTTTTAGAGAAATTATGTAATTAATTTTTTAATTAATATCCAAACTGCTCTATTCCATAAAATATTCGAAACAACAACTAAAGACTTGTTTAGTTTTGAATTTTTTTTGGTTTTTGGTATTGTAACACTTTTGTTTTTATTGACAAATATATCATATAAATTACACTGTAGTTATGGCTAACATAAACTAATTAAGCTTCTACACAAGATAAATAACAATAACTAATTACAACTAAGGCCTTAGAAACATACTGTAAAAATAAATTACAAATTTCAAGTTTTTACACAGGATACATTATATCATATAAATTATATCATACAAAGGATAAATTATAAAATATAAATTATATCATCTCATCTCAATATATATACAACAGAGCGCTCAACACAGTTTCTAAAAAATCATCATAAGTGCCGACCAAGAATTATACTATACGCAGTACGGTGGCGGCCGAGATCAAGCTCGCAGCGGCGGCCGAGAGAAGAAGCTTGCGGCGGCGCCGGAGAAGAAGTTCGCGCAGCGGCGCCGGAGATCGAAGACGCTCGCAGCGGTCACCGGAGATCGAAGAAGCTCGCAGCGGTCGCCGGAGAAGAAAGCGGGGCCGGTAGTACGGTGGCGGCGCTCCTCGGCTCGTCCCGAGGATGAGGGGTGGCTGTGGCGGCGGCGCTTCTAGCCGGGCTCGAGACGACGGCGCTCGGCTGGGGACGAGGGCACGAGGCGACGGCGGGGAGCGGCGCGCGGCGGAGGAAGAAATTAGGGCAACGTCGAACTGGATCGAGGAGGAAGACAACTGTTCGGTTAAATACCCGCGGAGACATTTAGTCCCGGTGCGTATCACCAACCGGGACTAAAAGGTCTTTAGTCCCGGTTAGTGATACGCACCGGGACTAAAGGTCCACCCTTTAGTCCCGGTTCCTAGCTAGAACAGGGACTAAAGGTAACCTTTAGTCCCGGTTCTAGCCAGGAACCGGGACTAAATGTATTTTTCAGTTTCTTATTTATTTATGCATACAATAATTAGATTAATATTGTTTACTGCATAGTAAATAGAATAATAGGTATTAATTTGTTAAAAAATAATAGTTCCATTTCTTTTTGTCTAATTGGTTACATAATAAATTTGGAAACATAAAATCTTTTCATCACTTATATTGACAAACTTAAATATGAAAAATAATTAGTATTTTGTTAATGCAAAAATGTATTATTTAATTTTAATATCTTAAAGCAGATGTTTTTGATAGAAAAATTTGTTTGTGCAATATTTAAACGTAAATTTCGTTTATTTATCATCATTTATCTCCAAAATCATGATATACGTGATATTCACCGTTACATCGAATTATTTTTTAAAATTTTTTCTCTATTTCTTATTTATTTATGCTTACATCAATAACCATTACATCAGATTATCTCTAACAACTTTGTATTCAAATTTTTTTTATTTCAAGTCATCAAATGGGTCATTTGACCAAGTTTGACCAAAGTCAAACCATTGGTTTTTAGAAACACAAACTTTGACCGAACCCTATATGGTCCCAAATGGAAAAGTAATGAATACAAAGTTTGTTGCACTCATCAAGTTCTACATTTTGTCTAATGATCAAAATTTCTTTTAGAAAAGTTTGAACCACTCAATTTTGAATTTTGAAAGAATTCATAGCCACATACACATACTATATTGCAATCTATTTATTAGGCGGGCACAATAGTGATCTTCTTTTTGACGTATGTTCCTTGGTCATGATCTTGACGTAACCATGGAGTGTCCTCAGCATTTATCAGTATGCTCGGATCTTTGGTCACATTGAAAGGCGTGATTCGGTCATCCCTTTCATAATCTTCTGAAATATCTGACTTGTCCTCAATTCCCACAATGTTTCTTTTCCCTGAGAGAACTATATGGCGTTTTGGCTCGTTTGTTGATTTGTTGTCATTTTTCCCTCTCTTCTGTTTTGTAGACATGTCTTTCACATAGAACACCTGATTCACATCAGCAGCAAGGACGAATGGTTCATCTTTGTAACCAACATTGTTGAGGTCCACTGTTGTCATTCCATAGTCTTTGTCAACTGTCACCCCGCCTCCGGTAACCTTCACCCATTGGCACCGGAACAAAGGGATTTTAAAATTAGGTGCGTAGTCTAGTTCCCAAATCTCCTCTATACGACCATAATATGTTTGTCTGTTTCCATTCGGGTCTATGGCGTCTACGCGAACTCCACTATTTTGGTTCGTGCTTCTTTTATCTTGGCCTAGGGTGTAAAATGTATTTCCATTTATCTCGTACCCTTTGTACGTGAGGATGTGCCATGATGGTTGCCTAGCCAACAAATACAGTTGCTCATCAATCTGGTCATTACCCTGACATTCTTTTCGTAACCAATCACTGAAAGTGTCTATGTGCTGACGCATAAGCCAACCTTCATTCTTCTCTGGGAATTGCGATCGTAGGAAGTCCTTGTGTTTCGTGACATACGGCTCCACCACGGATGAGTTTTGAAGAACTGTGTAGTGTGCTTTATTGAAAGAATCGTCCCCCGTACCGATGTATGTTTTCTTTCCTAGTGTTGCCTTTCCACTCAGTCTGCCCTCGTGGCGCGATTCAGGAACACCAATTGGGTCAAGTTCAGGAATGAATTCAACACAGAACTCAATGACCTCCTCTGTCCCATAGCCCTCGGCGATGCTTCCTTCTGGCCGAGCACGTTGGTGAACATATTTCTTCAGAACTCCCATAAACCTCTCAAAGGGAAACATATTATGTAGGAACACAGGACCTAGAATATTGATCTCCTTGACCAGATGAACTAGGAGGTGTGTCATGATATCAAAGAAGGATGGTGGGAACACTAACTCAAAGCTGACAAGACATTGAACCACATCATTCTGTAGAGCAGCTAGTTCTAGTGGATTGATTGCCTTCTGAGAAATTGCATTGAGGAATGCACATAGCTTTACGGTGGCCAGACGTACATGTGGAGGTAGAATTCCTCTTAATGCAACTGGAAGCAATTGCGTCATAAGCACATGGCAGTCATGCGACTTTAAGTTTAGAAATTTCTTCTCAGGCACATTAATTATACCTTTTATATTAGAGGAGAATCTAGATGGGACCTTGATGCTGCTTAAGCATTCAAACATGATTTCTTTCTCTTCATTGCTAAGAGTGTAGCTAGCAGGTCTTAAATATTGACGTCCATCATCTGTCTTCTCTGGATGCAGGTTGTCTCGTTCTTCCATGCGTTGCAAGTCTTGTCGTGCTTCAAGTGAATCCTTAGGCTTACCATATACGCCCATGAATCCTAGAAGGTTCACACAAAGATTCTTTGTTAGGTGCATGACGTCGATCGCATTCCGGA
Organism: Sorghum bicolor; assembly: GCF_000003195.3. NCBI lineage: Eukaryota > Viridiplantae > Streptophyta > Magnoliopsida > Poales > Poaceae > Sorghum > Sorghum bicolor. The sequence continues at coordinate 6,191,518 of NC_012875.2, forward strand.
CCTCTAGGACTTGCCAATAGGGTAGCTCCCAAAATATTGACTTCTTCTTCCACATGGGTGCATGACCCGCTGCATCTTTTGGAACTGGTTGGCTGCCTTGTCCCTTACCAAAAACTAATTTCACATCCTTAACCATCTCAAATACATCTTCTCCAGTTCTATTGCGAGGCTTGCATCGGTGGTCTGCCTTACCTTTAAAATGCTTTCCTTTCTTTCTAACTGGGTGATTCATAGAAAGAAATCGACGATACCTAAGGTACACGACCTTTCTGCATTTTTTCAAATATATACTATCAAGGTCATCAAAACAATGTGTGCATGCATTATATCCCTTGTTTGTCTGCCCTGAAAGATTACTTAGAGCAGGCCAATCATTGATTGTCACAAACAACAGTGCTCGTAGGTCGAAGTGTTCCTGTTTGTACTCATCCCACACACGAACACCTGTTTCACTCCATAAAAGAAGGAGTTCTTCAATTAATGGCCTTAGATAGACATCAATGTCATTGCCCGGTTGCTTCGGGCCTTGGATGAGCACGGGCATCATAATGAACTTTCGCTTCATGCATAACCATGGAGGAAGGTTGTAGATACATAGTGTAACAGGCCAAGTGCTATGACTACTGCTTTGCTCACCAAAAGGATTTATACCGTCCGTACTTAAAGCGAACCTTAAGTTTCTTGCGTCTTTTGCAAACTCTGGAAATTCCCTGTCTATTGCTCTCCACTGGGACCCATCAGCAGGGTGTCTCAACATGTTGTCTACTTTACGGTCTTCTTTGTGCCACCGCAATAATTTTGCATGGTCCTTATTTCTAAAAAGACGTTTCAAACGTGGTATTAGAGGAGCATACCACATAACCTTTGCAGGGATTTTTTTTCTGGGACGTTCTTCCCCCTCAACATCGCCAGGGTCATCTCGCCTGATCTTATACCGTGATGCTTTACATACGGGGCATTCATCTAAATTCTCGTAGTCCTTGCCACGGTATAGGATGCAGTCGTTAGGACATGCATGTATCTTCTTGATTTCTAATCCCAAAGGACAGACGATCTGTTTTGCTTCGTACGTAGTAGTGGGCAGTTCATTAGGCTTTGGCAGCATTTTTTTTTGGATCTTCAGTAATTGCCCAAATGCCTTATCAGATACACCATTCTGTGCCTTCTATTTTAACAGTTCTAGTGTTGTACCCAGTTTTTTTTGCCCATCCTGGGCAGATGGGTATAATAATTTCTTGTGATCTTCTAACATGTGGTCAAACTTTGTCTTCTCTTTTTCACTTTCGCAATCTTTTTGTGCCTCACGAATGACATCACCAAGAGCATCATCTTCAACAGGTGCGCCTTCTGCATCTGCCTCATCTTCAGCTTCTCCCATTGCTGTATCACCGAAGTCACCGTATTGAGCAATAATGTCGTCAGGCTCCAACTGTTCTTCTTCACCTTCTTCCATCATTATCCCATTTTCTCCATGCTTGGTCCAACAAATATAGTTTGGCATAAAACCCGACTTCAACAAATGTGAGTGAATATTTCTAGAGCTAGAATATTCCTTCAAATTCTGACACAAGGCACATGGGCAACATATGAATCCATCCCGCTTATTTTCCTCGGTCACTCTTAAGAAATAATGCACACCATCAATGAATTCTTTGGAGTGGCGATCGACATTGTACATCCAATGACGTGTCATTGTCTGCATTGCAATGTAAAATATTATAAGTTTCTAATTTTTTATAAAGAAATTAAAGTAACAAATAACCTAAAATTCTCTATTTCTGGTTTTTCTAAACCAACAAAATTAAAAAGACAAAAAAGTTCTCTATTTTCTAACTAATCATGAAATGTGGCATGCATACTAGTTATAATTAACTAATTAACCATGTCATAAAGTGCAAATTAAAGTATTATAAGTTTCTAATTTTTAATAGAGAAATTAAAGTAACAAAAAACCTAAAATTCTCTATTTCTAATTTTTCTAAACAAGCTAAATTAAAAAAGCACAAAAATTCTCTATTTTCCTAAATAATCACGAAATGTGGTATGTATACTAGTTATAATTAAATAACTAAATCGGTCAAAAGTTGCAAATTAAAGTATTATAAGTTTCTAATTTTTAATAGAGAAATTAAAGTAACAAAAAACCTAAAATTCTCTATTTCTAATTTTTCTAAACAAGCTAAATTAAAAAAGCACAAAAATTCTCTATTTTCCTAAATAATCATAAAATGTGGTATGTATACTAGTTATAATTAAATAACTAAATCGGTCAAAAGTTGCAAATTAAAGTATTATATGTTTTTATTTTTAATAGAGAAATTAAAGTAACAAAAAACCTAAAATTCTATATTTCTATTTTTTTCTAAACAAGCTAAATTAAAAAAGCACAAAAATTCTCTATTTTCTTAAATAATCATGAAATGTGGTATGTATACTAGTTATAATTAACTAACTAAATCGGTCAAAAATTGCAAATTAAAGTATTATATGTTTTTATTTTTTTCTAAACTAATTAAAATAAAAAAAACATATTACCACTATTTCTCTAAAAAAACGCGTCGCTTTTGAAATGGCGATGAAGCTAATAACCTCTTAAAAAAACCATAAAATAAAAAATAATATACATAACACTAGGAAATGACATACGCCGCTTCTAAATGTTGAGAAGATGAAGCTAGTGACCTCTTAACAAGTCGATGACGGTGTAGAAACGATGAAATGAATCAATAGCCGAAGATGAGAGCAAGCTAGAACAAGCAACTCCAAATGAAGAACACAGCAAAAGAGTGAAGATCGATGGGCTCGGCCACGGGAAGAAGAGTTCAAATATGGGGAGGGACATTTAATCCCGGTTCCTTTTAAAAACCGGGACTAAATTCCAACACTAGTCTCGGCCGGTGGGACGGACCGGGACAAAATCTTTTAATCCCGGTTGGTAATACCAACCGGGACTAAAGGCTTGGCTTTTGTCCCGGACTCTGTTTTGGCCGAGATTATTGTTCATTTTGGGCAAGTGACCAAAGGCCTGTTCTGTAGTAGTGGATACCCACCTGAGAGAAAAGAAAAAGAAAATATAGAGCATCTCATTCTCTTCAAAAAGTTTCAAAAGAGCAAGACAGGTATGTATCCCCTCAAAAGAGCATAAGTAGAATTAGACTTTCACCATTATTATCACCATCATTACCATGCATCATTCATTCGCCACACATGCACATCTTGATTTGACTTATTGACTTGTTCTTCTGGATCCATGGTTTGACTATGCAATAAATGTCTTGTAAGTATCTATTAGCTGTCTCCCACCTATGAGCTCCAGATATCAAAACCTTATTAGAGTAGGGTGAGAGAGAAGGCAATGCTACTACGCCTCATACCAAAAATACTACATACTTTGAGAGAAGGCATATACTATTACTGCCTTGGTAAGGATCCAGAAATACCACAAAAGACAGACTAGAGAGAGTCATACAAGGAATCTCTGAGTTTTATTTGAAAATCTGCAAAAACTCCAGAGCTATAGTTGATCAAGAACATGAGACATGGCGCTTGATTAGACCGTTCTATCTTTTAGCTGCTCAAGACACAAGTGACGGTTGTAAGCCCCATGGTGGAAGGTAATATGAGTAAGTTTAAATCTTAACAGTTTACCCTAACCTAGATATGAGATTTTGTTTGAACGCATGTGTATCTTTAAGGCATGAAACCACTGCAGAAATTCTTGAGTTCATCTTTGCTCAGGGACGAGCAAAGGTTAAGCTTGGGGGAGCTTGTTGACGGTCCTTAATGCTCACATTTAACCATCAACTAATCATAGAAAAGGATCCAAATGCAACCAACACCTAGACTTAGGGTTTTATGTGACAGAATTCCACGAGTTTTGGTGTTTGTCTATTTCTGCAGGGGGTTATCAGGAAATATGGAAGAAAGGCCCACACGTCGGGTTTACATAGAGATATTAACGTGCCGCACAATTTTCTATCATCTAGAAGACTCCAGAAGCCACGGGACCGAACGGGAAGGCAATCGGGCTCGGAGGCAGGGCGCCCGCCCTACTCTCCTAGGTGCCCGCCCAGCTACAGTGCCCAATCAGGACACGTTTCGCGGATTATGCTCCACCGACCTAAAGGATCAAGGAAAACCGTGCGATTAATGTCGGTTTGATCCGACGGCCCAGATTCACTTGAAGGGACTATAAAACCAGTCCCCCTGGCCCCTGGAGATCATACCTCTTCTACAGAATCAAAGCTAGGGTTTCAATTCTTCATCCAAGTAGAGAGGATCCCTCTAGTTCTTCTAGTTCTACCTCTAGTTCATCTACATCTAGTTCTAGTTCATCTAGTTCTAGTTCTAATTTCTCTAGTTCTAGTTCTAGTTAGTTCTAGTTGTAATCTAGAAAATAGGGAGAGAGAAGAGGAGAGCGGAGGAGGAGCCGGATCTGTCGGATCTTCCTCAACATTGTACTTTTACAGCATCTGGTTCGTTCTTCATCGTTCTCCAGGTTCTTCAATTCATAATTCCTGAGTTCTTTAATTACTTTTATTTACATTCAAGTTATTTATTGGATTCCCGCTTGCATCAAGTGCTCTAATCTTTGAAACATTAGAGTAGTAATTAATAGATTAGACGTGGTGTTTAGTCTTGCAATTACCTAGAATTGCACCCAATCCTGCGGATTGTTGTGGTAGCCTTAGGGTAGTGACAGCCCTAACGGTCGACGTATTCCACCTCGTTCGGATCGGTGTTTGTAGGACCATAGTCGGAGCTTCCTAGCCCCCTTCTCATCTCTTTCTGTGGTTAGTGTTCTGATGTCCCGAAATAGATAATCTTGAAGTAATTCTTGATTCTTAGATCAATTAGAGAACTCTCAGGATACTTCCTCTCTTCCCACCAAAAATACTTATATAGTTATCCTTGGGCGATCTTGGATCTTAATTAGTACACTCACGTTCCCTGTGGAAAATCGATACTCTGGAATACTCCCGGGTGAAGGCTACATTGGTATCCGTGCGCTTGCGGATTTTTCTGTTTGCGTTTAAAATACCCAACAACATAATAACAACCAATTAAGCATTGAAGGTTCACACTTCACTCAATTTACGATACTATCGTTCTCTTCATAGTAAGGATAAAGATCCTAAAACTTATATTTCAAAAACACAAGAAGGTGGTAAGAAAAGGTTCTAATAGCATACCAAATCAAGGAGTGAAGGTGAGAGCAAGTACTTTTAAAATAAGCAACAAGGTAGAGACAAATAGCAAGGATAGGGATATAGTATGGATGAAAATACCAAAGTTTATAGAGCAAGGATTTTATGACAATTCCAAAACCTTAAGATGACCAATTTCTAACTAGGCTTGCGTCCTACAGCCAGCATTGCTTTGATACCACTTTGTAATACCCGATTTTAAGGACAAAACCAGATATGCACCATATGCGAGTTTTAAAAGGCAAATCTCACATATAGCTACAAATAAGGGGTAATATCAAAAGACAATGCATAAATTATATAACGTACTTAGTATAAAAGAGATAACCTTTGATAGCAAACAGCGGATAGACAACTCCAAACTTCAGGTATTAACTTCACTCAATAGGATCCAACTGACTGGTTGATCACAAGCCTAAACTTCTCCTGAGGTTTGGGGGAAATAGCAAGAGTGAGTCCATGTCGAACTCAACAAGTATAGCAACTAGATTGTATAGATCCCACAATCTCATGATCAATGTGACATAAATAATGTAAAGCATTAAATAATAAATAATGGGCATATTTAACACACAAGAATAATCATCGTCGATGCAAGAATCCCTATGGCCGCTCATGATCGTGAGCACGGCTAGTATACCAGTTTTACACTCTGCAGAGGTTGTACATCTTTACCCATGAGTCATGATTTACCCTTTCGCCCGAGGTAGCTAATCTCTTAACCCCCTTCTTTGGGAGGTCGGCAGGGATCACTATGAAGCCTTTCAAAGGTTTCGTCTAACAAGTTAGGGCCATTAGATTCACTCGGCAGGCAGATATAGAGCCCCCTTCCATGGCACATAACCCGCAGCCTATACACACGGACAGAGGCCACACTATACCCAACGTGTCTAGTCATTCTTACGCCATTTAAGGTAACCGCTAACAAGCAAGAAAAAGGTTCTCATACTAAGCTAAAGCCAGAGCCATTATAGCCCTCATGGTTGCACTGTTGTCCCGGTTATCACTTACAGATAAATCATCGAGTGGCTAAAAAGTTATTTTTATCATTTATTACTTAACATTAATCTAGTCACAGGATCATGGTCACAGAAATAAATTCCAAATGCTATACTTGCCTTAATCCAAATGCTCTTGCTTATCCTTTTGGTTCTGCTGGTCTCACTTGTCCAAGGCTCTGATCTTGATCACCAAAAACTGCTCTCCATCTAAATTCGATCATCGATCTTCATCACACAAACAATCGGAAACAAACATACACGAAGCAAACAAGGCTACAATTAGAACAGTACACCAATCATATAAAAATAGTATGAAAAGTTTATAAAAAGATTCTACGCATCACTACGATCACACGAACGTAAAGATCACGAAAATCAGAATTAAAACGTAGAAGTTATGATTTTTCTAAGATTTCATATAGAAAAATAATTAATTAAATAATATCACGAAAATAAAAAATTTCAAACTGGTGAATTAAGTTTAACATGTAGAGCTCATTAATACGAATCTAACGAAATTTGAATGGGTCAAATCGGATTTAAAACGAAGATTTTATGAGCTAAACAAATCCAGTGGCAATCTTGTAAATACTGGAATACGTATTTCCTTTCAGACCGATAAGAGTACGGTTTCAAAATTGAAAAGCGCGAATCAGAGAATACGTCTTGGACCGCGAGTTCTATTTTAAAGAAGTGCAGGGACTCTTTAGCAAAACTTCAGTCGAAGAGGTATCATGAAATCTGGATCGTTGGATCTGCGATGGATGGCTCTGATTAGAACCAGGAGGGGGAGAGAAAGGGCACCGGCCGGAACAGATGGAGGCCACGGCGGCTCCATGGCTGGAAAAGAGTAGAACTCGCTAGAGTTGGTGGAGGAGGCACTAGGAAGCTCGGTTTTCGACGGGAATAGTTCCGGGAGCAAGATAGGGCCTTCGCGAACTCACCTGGGGGGGTTATCGAAGCTTAGAGAGGTCTCGGGAGAGGCGCGCGACGCAAACCGCGGACGGCCCTTCCTGTACAGATTCGGCGGCGAGGCGTGAACGAAAGAATGCAGTAGAGAGCAAGAGAAGGGGCTAGACATCTTCGTAACCTCGATCCGAAGCTCGGCAAGTGGTTTTCGGTGCTCTGGATGCAGCTGATGGCGAGACCCACGACGTCGGGCGAATTCGTTCGTCGGAGAGATCCAAACCGTGACAAGAGAGCTGCTGGGGCGGCATCACGTCGCGTTAAACGGAAGAGGGGGTCGAGAGGGAGGGCACGGGGCTTTATTGGCCTGGAGAAGATCTCCTATCGTGCGAAATCCCGGAGAAATCAGAATTTGCTGCCCGGTCAGGAGTCCTGCACAGCCCCGATTCAAAGGTTGAAGAAGGGAAGGGCGGCTGACGAATGGGCCCAAGGCGTCAGCGACTCTAGGCATCGGGCCCGCGTGTCAGTGAAAGAAGGGGAGGGAGCCAGAACAGAGATAGAAGGGAGAGATTTTGTTTTTTTATTCCAAAGCCATTTGAAACTCAGTTAAAAATTCTTTTAAATCATTTTGAACTTTGAGTTCAAAAACACTCAGCAAAAAAAACAAAATGCAAAAGCATGAGTGCACAAAAATGTTGCTACACCCTAAGATAAATTTTATTTTGATGAAGAATATTATTTTCTAGGTTTCATGAGCACCAAAAAATCATAATTAAATTATTTTAACTCTATTTCTCAGAAAACAATTTTTTTGGGTGTTACAGTTGATCTGTGAACTTATGCAATGTCAGGCCGGTGTGGTGTCGGAACCTTTGGCAAGTAGTTCTGCAGCTACTTAACTTTGAGTGATTTTATTTGTGATCCTCATATGTAATCGACCTGTGACCATTAATGGTGATCTGTAATGCTATATTTAATGTATCTGTGATGTTAAGCGATCTGTGATATATATATATATATATATATATATATATATATATATATATATATATATATATATATATATATATATATAATTTTGTTTTTTAGTGATTATTTATGATGATTAGTTACCTGTGACGATTTAGATGTGGTATCGATTTAAATTTGAATTTGAATATTTCTAGCAAAAATTTAAATTTGAATAATGGGCCAATTTTTTTTTGCACATGGTTTAGCCCAGTAGTATGGGCCTAATTAGAAAAAAGCTATAGAAAATATGAGCTTAATTAATTAGTGGGCTGAAGAATTAATGGGCCTCCTCTAGAATGGGCTGGTATAGACCTAGTGATGACATGGCAAGGTAGCTGCCACGTCAATTCCATCATCACCAAATGACGTGGCAAATGATGACGTGGAACAACTCCATGATGTTTAAGTTCATCACTATAGACTTTGGCTATTGTTGCTGACTATGTATTCCATGACGAAATGAAATAGCAATTGGTGACGGCTCTAGTTGATCTAGCAAATTTATGACGTGAGATACATGACAGATTTTTGGATCGTCATGGCAAGTTACTCGTGACGTATTTTCGACTGTTTATGACCAAAGTGATCGTCATGTAAAGCATCATTCCTTGTAGTGAGTAAATTGTACAATTAGTTTTTGTTTTCGTCTACATCTAATGCTCCATATATATGTTTAAGATTCGATGTGATAGATGAAAAGTTTTTAGTTGAAACGAAATAAGGCCTAGGTATAACTAGGGACGGGATAGATATGCAGCCCCGTGACGACGAAATCTCGAGGAGCTGACACAGATATATGGACTAGATCGAGTTATCAGATTCTGAAAAATAATATAATACTATCAATAATGTAGAAAATGATGCGTTGTTTTCCTATTTAAGAACACAAGCAGGGAATCGTATAATACTTGCGCCCATTGCAAAAAGAGTGCAACTCTGAAAGAGGGAAACAAATTCAAGGCTCTCCAAATGTGGACACACAATTATAGATGTTGACAGCAAATATTGTCACGACCCAGTCTTGACATGTCTGTGAGCATAAGCTTTAATCCACAAGAAATAGTGTGAATTAAAGTCCTAGTTTGGTTTTAGATAATTGATAAATCTTAAGTGTACTAACTTTTGTCATGGGTAATGCAAAGATAGGTTGGCACACCAAGTGATGGAGCTAGACAAATGATGAATCAATTTGCTTCTACTTGAAAAAAAAGAAAGAGAAAAATAAAAATTTCATAGAGATCGAGGCAAATATATTGATGAGGATTTTGTTTTGTCAATCAAGACATCATAAAGAGTGTGATTAGGTTTAAAATAAATAACTGTAGGGGTGATCTTGGAGCAAATACATAGGGGTAGGGTTTGTGTATGTGTTCATAAATGTGAATGTGTGTGCATAATCGAAAATGTTAGCTGCCCAAGCAGTAAGCGTCTTGGCCTGCCCAATCCCGTAGCTGGCTACATGATCCCAATCAGGCATACACCTGTCAGCGGCTACTCCCCTCTGTTAGGTTCTCTTTTTTCACGGCGAAGCATTATCCATGGGGTACAAACACTTAAGGCCTTGTTTGAATGTTGTCGGATTCACCTCAATCCACATATGTTGGAATGGATTGAGGTGGAATTTAGTTCAAAAGTTCCACTCCAATCCACCCCAACATATGTGGATTGATGCGAATCCGACCACATCCAAACAAGGCCCAAAGGTCTAATTTGATGTGTTGGCGATGGCACACAAATTAATATATGGTTAGACCCCTGGATTCCAAATGGCGTCAGAAGAACACTATAGTTACTACAAGAGGATATATGATTGTGACTAAAGTGTCTGAATTGATTGACCCAAGTACGGGTGTATGGGATAGTGCTTTAGTGAATAATATTTTCTGGGAGCAAGATGCAAAAAAATATTTTGGCTATTCCTCTAAAGCAAGATATGATGGATAACTTAGCATGACACTTGATTCAAAAGGACGCTTCTTAGTGATATTTGCATATCATATCCTTGCGGATAATTTCAACCCAATAGGCCATATGTCTGCATAATCCTTTTGCACGACAAAAAGGGACTCAGGATAATAATATTTAGATTTAAGAGAAATGGGTTCATTATATGGTATTCCATAATATGTGTGTCAGGTAGTAAAAAATGAAAAATATTTTCATGGCAACAATTTAATTATATCATCGAAGATCCTGTGAGCACTAAAATAATTTAAAATACACTGTAAAACGTCTCAGGAACAATAAAAATACATCATGTAACATCCCCATGTATTCATGAATAACCCAAAATATATCATTCACTACCAAAATGGTGGAGTTCTCCTAGTGTTTTTAGTTAGTAATAAAACACTACCACTAGTCAAACACTAGGGAATCCTCACTAGGAGGCATTTACTAGGAAAAGTTTATACTAAATTTTAAATGCTAAAACACTAGGAGAACCCCACATTACTAGGAGAAATTGAAAAATCTGGTTGTGATTGGCATCTCATTGGTATTATAGGGACGTTGAAAGATACCTTTAGAAAAAGTTAATTAATTAGAATATAATAGATAAAAATTACAAAAATAAAATTAGTAAAGAAAAAATAAAAAAGAAATGGAAAGATAAAAAAATCCACGTAAGAGAGGAAATAAAATAAATAAAGGTTGATATAGTGGAGAAACATGGACTCAAACATAAATTACATATGGACTGAATTGGAAATCTGGAATACATGGACCAAAATGAAATAACAAGTCTGATGCAATGAGAAGGAAACTTGGTCCAACAACAATTCACCACAGGAAACAAGCAAACGATGAAACGAAGGTCCTGTTTAGTTCCATATTTCAGCCCAAAAATTTTGCCTTTTAGGCTATCATTCTACATAATGATAAACTAAACAAGATTAATGAAATTAGGCCTTGTTTAGTTGATTCCCCGTCACATCGAATCTTTAGACGTATGCATGGAGTATTAAATATAGATGAAAATAAAAACTAATTGCACAGTTTGGTCGGAATTGACGAGACAAATCTTTTAAGCCTAGTTAGTCCATAATTGGACAATATTTATCAAATACAAACTAAAGTGCTACTATTCACATTTTGCAAAATTTTTTGGAAGTAAACAAGGCCTTATACAAAAGAAAAACAACAATTCACCACCACCCGCCCGCAGCAAATCGCGAGCAAGCAGGCAAGCCAGCATGCAGCGCGCGCAGCATGCTTGCATGCAATGCATGGACACGGATTCAGTACCGTAGCTTTATCAAGGCATGTCGTACTGTAGCTGCCTCTCTTCACCGTAGATTTGCCATCCAACCGCTGCCGAGAAAACAAGTGACCTGAGGCCCCTTTTCACGGGCACTGTTAGGGTCCGAACGGCCGGACCGCAAACTTCCTCCGATGATTTTTTTCTCGCGCCATGTCCTCCTTTCCTGCCCACCTGCAGCCAGCCAGCATGTGCATGCCGCGCACCCGCAGCCAGCATGTGCATGTGTTAGTTTAGTTTGCCCGTGCATGAAGCCAACACAGGTGGAACAAATTAATTTTTTATTTTATCGAGTTGCGCACGGAAAGTTTTCTACAAACTAAAAAATGTTATAACTGCTAAACCGATTATCCAAATTAAATTATGTTTCCACCATTATGTTTCTTATAATAAATCCTTCAAAACAAGATCTCACATAAATATATTTAGATAATTTTTATTAATGAATATTTATTCTATAGAGACAGTTTTTTAACATGAACATCACTAAATACATCATAGAACATCACTAAATACAATATAGAACACCATTTCACTATATACATCATTATATATACTAAGTGAACATCACTAAATGAACCATCGAACATCACCAAATACAATATAGAACATCGCCAAATACAATATAGAATATTGCATTATCATATATATATTACACGAACATCACAAAAATACCACACGAACATCAAAACAAATATCATAGAACATTACATGTATAACACATGAACATAAAAAAAATATCATAGAACATTATATGTATAACACATGAACATCATAAAAAATCATAGAACATTACATATACTACATAAACATCATAAAAAACATCAAAGAACATGGCATTGTATACCACATGAACGTCGCAAAAAACATCATTTTACATCACATCTCGTGAAATATAGAAAAGAAAAAAAGTATATATAAAAAATAATTAAGTAAGATAAAGTAGAAAAATAAAAAATCTATAAAAACATAAAGACAAAAAAAAGAAATAAAAAATAATAAATAAAACTAATTAATGATAGTAAATAAAAAATAAATAAAAGATAATATGGAAAATTGAATGAAACAGAAACAAAAAATAATATCACTCGCTTCCTATGATATTAGTCTACTAAAAAAAATTAAACAACCACTATAGGACCAATATCAAGACGTTTGTAGCGTTTCAATCACATGCGTGCATGTATGCCACAAGAAATAATCTAATAAACACCTTTATAACCACCATTAAATTAATGTGTTGCCAAAAGAAACAAAAAAATAAAAAGATGAATAAAAAAAATAAAAAAAGAAAGGAAAAAAATGAAGCGCAAAAAGGAATAAAAAAATAAAGAGGAAAAAATAAAAGAAAGATAAAAATATAAAATAATATAAAAGAAAAATAAAAATAAATTGAATCTATAAACATGAATTAGGGAAAAGAAAAAGAAAAAGAAAAAACAAAAATAAAAACAAAATAAAGAAAAGAAAAAATATCAAGAAAAAACAAATAGGAAACAAAAAAAGAAACCTAAACAACAACGGGCAGGAGGGAAAATGAAAAGATAAAGAAAAATAAAATAAAATAAGAAAAAAAAAGAAAAGGAAATAAATAAAAAGAAAAAGAAAAGAACAAAGCAACTTACGTATTTACTTGGGCATGGAAACAACCGTCGCGCATGCAAATGGGCCGCTGCTGCTTGCGTTCATGCGTGGAAAAACATCGGGACTCTGGACCGAGGGAGCAGAACCCCAGAACCAGCGCGGGAATCATCGGCCAGTTGCTCCCGTCCGAATGTTCGGACGGAAAGAATCCCGTCTTTTCATCAGGCGGGAGATCTAGACAGCATCACGCGCGCATCCGCAATTTCCCGCGCCGCCCAAGGTGCTCCACTCTGTGGCACTGCGGCACTCCACCCTCTTGCGCAGCAGTGGTGGAGCCACAAATTTTATATAAAGGAGGCCGTGCAGCATGCATTAATCATGCATTATAATATGAATCCCAAAATATTATATAGGGATCAAAAATACATACAATATAATATGAATCCCAATACGGTCACGTGATGATATGAAGTGGATCATATCATTTGGTGATTGGTTGGTGCATGTGTTGCATCGACATTGGAGGAGATAGAATAGAAAGCGCAAGGCAAAGGTATAACCTAGGGCATTTCCAGTTCACCGGTCATAGGTGTGTAGAGAAGTTTATGACCGGATTTAGGATAGATGGCCGTACTATCAAGAGGGGCAAACTTGTTTACATATCGGTCATCTAGTGCCACTTGAGCGATCTAACTTTGCATACGTGTTTGGATCGAGTGGCGTGGCAAGTTTGAGAGGCTAACTCCTTTGAGAAAATGTTTGTGAAAATGCTAACACACTTGCACATGGTGGTGTACACTTGGTGGTGTTGGCACATTCGGCGCTTTTGAGAAAATTAAGTGTATATTTTCTATTACGCCGGTGGGAAATTTGGAGAAGTCACGGGAGTGTCTCTCACTGAGAAACACTCACCGGACGCTCTGCGCGGAGGCACCGGACGCTGGCCTTTAGCGTCCGGTGTGCTGTCGGGTGCAGCAGAGTGCACCGGACGCACCGGAGAGAGTCCGGTGCTCAGCGTCCGGTGTGCGGGCGGTTTGGCGACCCTCTCTGCGCATGAGTCCGGTGAGCACAGGACGCTCAGGGTGCGTCCGGTGACCGTGCGAGTTTGCGGAGCTCTCTGCGCACGAGTCCGGTGAGCACCGGACGCGTCCGGTGTGGACTAGTTGAGCGTCCGGTGGTGCTGTGTCAGGTGCGAGCGCGTGGTAGCCGTTGGCGGCAACGGTCGACTTCAAACGGCTAGTGACACGTGGCTGACGCCTGAGCACCGGACGCTGGGGGTTGAGCGTCCGGTGGCTCCCTGTGAGCGTCCGGTGCCCACGTGTTTTGCCCAGTGAAGGGGCAACGGCTAGTTTAGCCCTTGGGGCTATAAATAGAAGTGGTGGTCGGCCTTGGCCGATGCTGAGCACCCTTGGGACTTAGTGTCCATTCTTGGGGAGTGCTAGTGAAGCCTCTAACTCACATATGCTTGATAGTGATCATCCGATTGTGTGAGTGAGCGATTCTAGTGCGGTGCATTGAGAGATTGTATCGAGTGGCACTAGGTGTTCGTGTTGCAAGCCGGTGGTGCTTGTTACTCTTGGAGGTTGCCACCTCCTAGACGGCTTGGTGGCTTGTGACTCCGTCGAAGCACGCAAGGAGATTGTGCGGTGCTCCGGAGAAGAGATTGTGAGGGGTACGGTGCTCACCCCGTGGGGATCGCGAAGAGCAACTCTAGTGGATTGCTTGTGGCTTGGAGGATCCCCATCTTGAGAGTGGATGTGCGGCACCCGCTGAGGGTTTGGCTTTGGAATGCCAATTAGCTCGTGATCCATCAAGTGGGTGTATCGCCACAACGAGGACGTAGCTTGGTGGCAACCAAGTGAACCTCGGTAAAAATCACCGTGTCAACATTGTCTACTCTTCTCGGTGGTTTGCATTCGCTATACACGAGCTTGTATTTACATTCTTTATATACTTGTACTTGTGTAGTTGCTTTTGTAATTAGTTAAGCTTGTGTAGCTTGCTAGTTACCTTCTTGCTTGTGTAGCTAGAAGTAGTTCCCCTTGCGTGGCTAATTCGGTTTGTGTAACCTTGTTAGTCACTTTGCTTAGTTTGTGTAGCTAAGTAAGTTGCGCTCTCTAATTTGGCATTAGTTGCCTTGTTATTGAGCTTGCTAGTGAGCTTAGGCTTTGTGCGCTTTGCCTCACTAGTTTGTGTAGGAGCTCCCTCGGTTTGTAAAGTACTAGTTGCATAGGTTTGTGTGACCTTGCTCCTAGAATGATTAGGTGAGCTCTTGCTAAGGTAGCACCTTGCTTGCTTGTTTAGGATCTTTTCAAGGTGCTAGAGAACTTAGATAGAGGGGTGTAGTCTTGGCTAGACCGATAGTTTTAATTCCGCATTTGTTTCGGTTAGCCGGTGCGATAAGTTTTAGAAAGGACTATTCACCCCCCCTCTAATCCGCCATCTCGACCCTTCACCTCCCCACTCTCGGGCTCAGCCCATTCCTCCTTTTCCCCGCGGCCTGCTTTCTCCCCCTCCCTCCTTCCCTGCGCGGCCCAGTGCCCGACTTTCGGCCCAAGCAGCGCAGCACAACAGCCGACGCGCGCGCCGTCCTCCTCGCTGTAGCGACTAACAGAGCAGGTCCTGCGCCCCGTTTCGCTGACAGGTATAGCCCACCTGTCGGACCCGTCTTCCACCCGTAGCCGAGACGGACTCGGTGAGTCTCCGCACCGGCCACGCGCGAACCCTGCGTTTGGCTTGACTCACACGCCGAGGGGGCTTTAAATAGCGGCCTCCGCTGCCCCGCAACCCCCTATCTCAACCCTAGCTCGAGCCGCCGCGAAGCTTCCGCAGCGTTTCGTCGCCGAGATTCAAGCCAAAGCCAATCCGCCGCCACAGCGCGTCCAAGACCCCGTGAGCAGCTTGTCGGGCTTCGGTTCCATTTTGCGAAGTCGCCAAAACTCTCGCTTCACGTTTTCGTGCCTTCTGCGCGTGGCTAACTATCGCCGAACCTTGTTCCAGGGCCGCCGCCCGCCTCTTGCCGTCGTGAGCTCGCAGCGGACTTCCTCGGCTCCAATCTTGGCCACAGGTGAGCTCGCATCGAGTTTCTAAGCGTCCCGGTGTTTTTGGTTCACGTTCTAGTGCCCTAAATCGCTCGAACCGTGGACGCCGGCCAACTCCGGCCATGGCGCCGCCGTCGTCATCCTGTGCGCCGGTGACCCCCCCCCTCTCCCCGATCTAATCTCGGCCGTCCGTTTAAAATCCGATGGCCTAAATTGAATCATACCCCTTCGGCCGTGAATTTTGCAAAAGAGCCCCCCTGGTTTTTAAAGATCTAACTTGCAGTCCAAAACGTAATTTCAAAAAGACGCTTTCTTATTTTGAAGACGTAAACTCAGTACTCAGATTCAAAATACGTTTTCAGAAAATTACAAGTTTGCCACTGGTTTTATATTGCTCATAAAATATTTGTTTTAACTCCGTTTTGATCCGTTCAAATTGTGTTAGATTCATAATCACAAGATCTACATGTTAGTCTCACTGTTTTACAAGTTTACAACTTTTTATTTTCATGATCCTATTTAATTAATTACTTTTCTAAAGAAAATCTTAGGAAAATCATAACTTCTTTGTTGTAGCTCCGATTTTCGTGATCTTTACGTCTGTGTGATCATTGTACGACGTAGATTCATTTTATAAACTTTTCATCTTTATTTTCTACTGTTGGTGTATTGTTCTAATTATAGGTTTGTTTGCTTTGTATGATTGCCTCTGGATGATTGATGTTGATGTGATGACTGAGTTTAGACGGTGAGCTTTTACGTGGTGATCAAGAAGCAGATTGTGCAAGGTTTGGATCTAAAAGAAGGATCTGAGTTTCAAGGCAAGTATAGCATGGGATCATCCTTGTTTCCTAATAACTTTAATCGCACAATTCATATTGCATGTGTCTCTTTGCTAAGGATTTCCTAGTATTGATCTTATACCTTGTCACCTATGGTTTTGCATTGGGTAGCTTATGCTAGTGCTCCACTAAACCATGATCTTGTAATTTGATTAAAGGAATATGCAATAAACATTAAAAGATGACTTTTTAGCAACTTTGGTAAAGAGGGCTGGAGCATTGGGCTATCTTATGGTGCTCTAGTTTCTCTCCATAAGGACTTATCTGTATCTGACCATCCGCGACATACAGTACAACTATGAGGGCTACATGGCTCTGGCTTTAGCTCAGTATGAGGACCTTTTCTAGCTTGTTAGTGGTTACCCGTGTGGCGCAAATGGGGAATAGCAGACCGCGGATTCCTGCGAGTGAATCACATGGACTGACTAACAAAACCAAGCGGCCCTAACTTGTTAGACGAACCTTTGAAAGGCTTCATAGTGAACCCTGCCGGTCTTCGTTGGTAGTGGGCTAAGAGGTCGATGGACCTCGGGCGAAAGGGTAAATCATGACTCACAGTGAAAGTGTACAACCTCTGCAGAGTGTAAAACTGATATATCAGCCGTGCTCACGGTCACGAGCGGCCTTGGACCAATACAGAATAAATGATCACTAATGGCAAATCATTAAAGTTATTGTTGTTAATATGTTGTTTATGCTATTCTTTATTCACTTTATTTGATCATGAGTTTACTATGGGACTTGACAACTTGATGCTACTCATGTGCTAAAATTGTGACAACTAAAAGCTACATGCAGTTCAACCAGTGTCTAGCCTTTGAGCCTCATAAACCCTATGTTATTCTTGCTGAGTACGAGATGTACTTACGCTTGTCTTTACATTTTATTTGGATAAAAATCTCGGATGGGTACCAGATTGCAAGCTTAGAAAAGAGTTTAGGCTTGTGCTCAACCAGTCAGTTGTCCCTGTGGATTTGGAGCTTTCGCCCGAAGAACGGAGTGTCTTTCCGCTGTTTGCTATCTAAGGTTATATCTTTTATACTAAGTTCGTTATATAAGCATTGTCTATTGATATTACCCCTATTTTGTGTCTATATGTGAGATTTGACTTCCTGGGCTCACATATGGTGTGTATCTAGTTTTGTTCTTAAAACCGGGTGCTACAAAGTGGTATCAGAGCAATGCTGACTGTAGGACGCAAGCCTAGATAGTAATGGTCGTTTTAGTCATCCTTGCTTCACTACATTCATGCTTACTATCTCACCCTTGCTATTTGCTAAAATTCTTATGCTTCTATCATCTAATTCTATTATAAAATTATTGCTTCTATTCGAACTTACACTTGGTCTAATTCCATAGATGGTTCGTAACGAGAAGATTGCTCGCAGCAACTTTGGAAGACCATGCTTAACTCGGGGTATCTATGGCTTAACGGAACCAGAGTATGAAGAAGCTCGCCCTGTCCCATCAAGACATACTTGTTGGCGGAAGGAGTACTTTACCACATCCTTTAGTGGCGAAGATTTCTTTCACCCTCGGCTTGTGCGTATACTACAAGACCACTATCCTGAACAGCAAGCCAAGGTGGAATATAAGTGCACTAAGTGGACTCATCCTAAGTATGAGAGCCATTGGAGCGCAGAAGCACACATCACAAGGTGGAATGAGTTTACTGGTTCACGCGTGGTGGAATCCATTCACTCGTCTCTCAGTGACCGCTTCAGTAAGCATGCTAGCATATCTGATGCTGCCCATCAAGCTCTTCTGGCATATCATGGAAAGCACTACGAATGGAGGAAGAATGACAAACAGAAGTATCTTCCTCGTCGTCTACTTTGCAATGTGTGATGGCTAACCCCTACTTGGAGCAGAATGAACAACTAAAGGAGATGGCTTTGACTATCCAAGTCATGCATCAAAAGCTAGAAGACAGTCAACTGGAATTGGCAGAAGTAAGGCAACACTGTGAGGAAGCCCTTGATGAGATTGATGAGTGGAGAAGTCGTGGTGGATTACCTAAGATCAATGAGGTGGAGGACATACCTCGCTTAACTCCACGCAAGAGATGCTACCCTGGATGCCGCTGTAGTCACACCGTGTTTAAGGAGTAGGAAGTCCCCCTTTGTAATAAACGTTAGTGGCAAAAGTTGAGTTTAGTCATATATGTGTGCTTTGTGAACCTTTAATGTTTGGTTGGTTTGTCTTAGTGCTTATGTTTGAGTTGGATTTTTGTAATGAGTGCAATGATCTTGTGGGTTTCTCCACACTTTCATTTAGTTTATAGGACTAAGATATAAGGACTAGTGAATAAATAGTTGGGTTTTAGTTTCTCTTGTTTCTCTATCCTGTCTTTTGGGAGCAACTTATCTTCTTCAGTTCAAATCTCTATTCTCAGAGGACCATAAAATCATGTGAAAATGCTGGGTGATAGTAGACTTCAAGATCCTTCTCTGACCGCAAGAATCACCCCCATAGCTGTCGTGGTTTGGGAATTACGAAAATCACAAGATGGTACAGTTGAGCTGTCAGGAACCTGGACCAGTTTCAGTTGCCTACTGTTTTGGACAAATGTAACTCCGGAATTTGGGAAAAGGTTCTATAATAAAGTTTTAGGTCTTTTGATAAGCTTTCCAACGATGCAAACTGCAACTTTATCGGATTCTTGAGTTATGACATCTATAAGTTGCTGTTGCTGCACAGTTCAAAATCAGGATAGTTCTAGTTAATTCCTACTTTTCAGCCAACTTAACATGAGAATTTGGAAAAGTGGGATATACGGAAGTTGTGGAGGACTTTATAAGCTTTTCAACCATGTAAGACTTGTCGCCATATGATCTAAGTAACTCGAGATATGACTGTTGCAGTTTGCCACGACTGTGCTGACATATTTTCTGGATAGCTATTGTTCTTGGCTGTTTTACCCGAAGTTAATGTCAGAGCCTTAGACAGTATTCTATACGAAAGTCATAGAGGATTTTGTCAGGTTCCCAACGGTGTAGGCCATAAGTATATTAGACTGATGGAGTATGAGTTATAGCTTCTTTACTATGCTGCATATTTTTATTTCATGGGGAATTTCAGATTTCTTGTACATATCAGTGCACATCAGTTTCTTTTCGGTATTAGAAGATCTTATGATAAGAAACCCACTTGAAAGATGGACCAAACTACCCATTTAACCCCTAGTTTACCTTTTCTAAGGGGGGTAGTCTTATCAAAGGAGGTACAAGAAGAAGTATCGGTTAATGTTGGATCATCGATAAGGACCGCAAGTGTTTGGTAAATTTGGGTTTTGATGCAAGAAATAGTTCCATTGAACTGTGCTAATATGGATGGAGATATAGGTCATTGCTGGTACTCATAGCTTGGAAGTGGTGCTTATGAGAATCAGGTGACACCAAAGTCTACCAAGTTATACATGGGATGTGAGAGCGAAGCAATTCAATTAAGATAGAGGTACCCATAGTTGGAACTTAGTGATGAAACCAACTCCAGACCATGAGACTTGGTACAATGAATTTAAAAGACTATATGCTGAGTAGTATCTAAAACGAAATATGAGAGCTAGTCCATACTTTCCCCCGACCTATCTCATTTTAAGGGGGGTAGTACCCTGATATGATAGGTTAATGCCCTTTCAAATTTACCATGAAGAGAGAAATTGTCTCTGGAGATATCCCATAATTATAATCTATCCTGGCTCAAGTTAGTGAAATTGGTCACTTGACAACTTAGGAAGTGGAAATGCTACATCTACTGTTGATTCTACGGAGACTCAGAAGACTTCATTGCTAAAGAGAGCATGACCAGTATGTTCTAGCTGAGGGAAGCTCTCATCTAGGAGATGTCATCTTTAATGATGGACTTAAGAAAGTTAAAGAAACAAGAGTTGGAAACCACCAAAGGGAAGTAAATAAAACATAGAGTCCATGGGAATGATAAGAAGCTATCATAGGTTTATTGGAGCCAATGTGATCTTGACATAAGAGTGAATAAGAGATTGACTTGGAATGAAAAGATTCTATCAGTGGTTCACTAAAGGTGTTATCAAGATCAACATATAGGCTTCTTCTATTCCATCAAGACCTTAGATGTGCTCCATACAAGAAAAGTAGTGGCTTGTGCATAAGTCAACTAAGTAGGTTGGATTAACTGACATGTAATGTGAAGGTATCCATAGTGGCTCATGGAGATACTATCCTCTTGAATGTAGGGGTGATATATGCGTAGAATGTAAGTATCTAAAGGGCATCTTTAGGAAGTTGGATTTGAGCGGGTCACATCATTGATGGATTTGAGTGAGTCAAGAGTTGTGACTAGGAAAAGTGATATCACTTGAACAAGAAAAAGCCTTTGCGAATGCTCAAAGCATAAAGAAGTGTACTAGAGGAGTTCAAATAACACCATGATTTGAAGGGTTGAGTGTTGAACTGGGTGATGTCACTAGTACTGCCAAAGGAGCTCTACTAATTACTCATTTGGGAACCACAGGAACTGAAAAGATTACTTAGAAGATATATTGTGAGCTTGTGCATTATAGTATGGTACAAGTTGGGATAAGAGTTTACCGAATGCGGAGTTTTCTTAGGACAATAGATTATTATAAGAGCCTTCAGATGGTATGTCTTTAAGCTTTGTATGGACGGAAGTGTAGAACCCCATTGTTTTGAAATCAAATAGGTAAAACACAAGTGTTTGGGCCAGATGTCTAAGAGATGCAGAACAACAAGTGAGAGTGTTCAGAGATAATCTGAGGGTGGCACAGTCTCGACATAAGAGTTATGGTGACACCTTAGAAGAGAATTAGTTTTGAAGTGGGAAACTATATGTTTTTGGAAGTGGCACATAAGAGAAGTGTGTGGAGGGTTAATATGAAAGGAAAGTTAGCACCAAGATATGTCGGGCCTTCCAAGATGTAAGAAATATGGAACGAAGAGGCTTACCAAATAGAGCTACCTGAAAGTTAGAAGGGGTGTATGATGTCTACCATGAGTCTCAACTTAAAAGTGCTTGCATGTGACATAAGAGCAGATATCGTTAGAAGAATTGACTGTTAAATCGGATTTCACATACAAGGGTACCTGGTAAGGATTTTGGAAACAACAGAAAGGGTTACTAGGAGTTGGATTTTCAGGATGTACAAAGTCGAGTGGAATCAGTGCACCGAAGAGGAGGCTGTTTGTAATAGAGAAGAGGATCTAAAAAAACATACCCGCAGTTGTGGGAGTAAGCACCAACCGAATCTCAAGGACGAGATTCATTTTAAGGGGAGTAGAATTGTAACACCCTAAAAATTTCGTTTTTCCAAATTGGGCAATTTGATTTAATTAATTTTTGTGAGCACTGAGAATTAGTAAGAAATGAATTTTTATTGAATTAAAATTCACTATAAGGCCTAGACACATGCTTGTGCATTCATATTGCTGCATAGATTTTATTGAGTGGTGTTTCTTTTAATTTAAAATGATTTGGAAAATCCTTTCAAAAAGAATTCAGCAAAAGATGAATTTAGAAAATGGAAAAGATTTTCCTCTCTCCCTCCCCACTCTCGGGCTCGGCCCATTCCTCCTTTTCCCCCGCGGCCTCCTTTCTCACCCTCCCTCCTTCTTCCCTGCGCGGCCCAGTGCCCGGCTTTCGGCCCAAGCAGCGTAGCCCAACAACCGACGCGCGCGCCCTCCTCGCTGTAGCGACTGACAGAGCGGGTCCCGCGCCCTGTTTCGCTGATAGGTAGGGCCCACCTGTCGGACCCGTCTTCCACCCGTAGCCGAGCCGGACTCGGTGAGTCTCCGCACCGGCCACGCGCGAACCCTGCGTTTGGCTTGACCCGCACGCCGAGGGGGCTTTAAATAGCGGCCTCCACTGCCCCGCCACCCCCTATCTCAACCCTAGCTCGAGCCGCCGCGAAGCTTCCATCGCGTTTCGTCGCCGAGATTCAAGCCAAAGCCAATCTGCCGCCACAGCGCGTCCAAGACCCCGTGAGCAGCTTGCCGGGCTTCGGTTCCGTTTTGTGAAGTCACCAAAACTCTCGCTTCACGTTTTCGTGCCTTCTGCGCGTAGCTAACTCTCGCCGAACCTTGTTCCAGGGCCGCCGCCCGCCTTTGCCGTCGTGAGCTCGCAGCGGACTTCCTCGGCTCCAATCTTGGCCTCAGGTGTGCTCGCATCGAGTTTCTAAGCGTCCTGGTGTTTTTGGTTCACGTTCTAGTGCCCTAAATCGCTCGAACCGTGGACGCCGGCCAACTCCGGCCATGGCGCCGCCGTCGTCATCCTGTGCGCCGGTGACCCCCCTCTCCCCGATCTAATCTCGGCCGTCCGTTTAAAATCCGATGGCCTAAATTGAATCATACCCCTTCGGCCGTGACTTTTGCAAAAGAGCCCCCCTGGTTTTTAAAGATCTAACCCGCAGTCCAAAACGTAATTTCAAAAATACACTTTCCGATTTTGAAGACGTAAACTCAGTACTCAGATTCAATATATGTTTTCAGAAAATTACAAGTTTGCCACTGGTTTTATATTGCTCATAAAATATTCGTTTTAACTCCGTTTTGATCCGTTCAAATTGCGTTAGATTCATAATCACAAGATCTACATGTTAGTCTCACTGTTTTACAAGTTTACAACTTTTTATTTTCGTGATCCTATTTAATTAATTACTTTTCTAAAGAAAATCTTAGGAAAATCATAACTTCTTCGTTGTAGCTTCGATTTTCGTGATCTTTACGTCTGTGTGATCATTGTACAACGTAGATTCATTTTATAAACTTTTCATCTTTATTTTCTACTGTTGGTGTATTGTTCTAATTATAGGTTTGTTTGCTTTGTATGATTGCCTCTGGATGATTGATGTTGATGTGATGACTGAGTTTAGACGATGAGCTTTTGCGTGGTGATCAAGAAGCAGATTGTGCAAGGTTTGGATCTAAAAGAAGGATCTGAGTTTCAAGGCAAGTATAGCATGGGATCATACTTGTTTCCTAACAACTTTAATCACACAATTCATATTGCATGTGTCTCTTTGCTAAGGATTTCCTAGTATTGATCTTATACCTTGTCACCTATGGTTTTGCATTGGGTAGCTTATGCTAGTGCTCCACTAAACCATGATCTTGTAATTTGATTAAAGGAATATGCAATAAACATTAAAAGATGACTTTTTAGCAACTTTGGTAAAGAGGGCTGGAGCATTGGGCTATCTTATGGTGCTCTAGTTTCTCTCCATAAGGACTTATCTGTATCTGACCATTCGGGACATACAGTACAACTGTGAGGGCTACATGGCTCTGGCTTTAGCTTAGTATGAGGACCTTTTCTAGCTTGTTAGTGGTTACCCGTGTGGCGCAAATGGGGAATAGCAGACCGTGGATTCCTGCGGGTGAATCACATGGACTGACTAACGAAACCAAGCGGCCCTAACTTGTTAGACAAACCTTTGAAAGGCTTCATAGTGAACCCTGCCGGTCTTCCTTGGTAGTGGGCTAAGAGGTCGACGGGCCTCGGGCGAAAGGGTAAATCATGACTCACAGTGAAAGTGTACAACCTCTGCAGAGTGTAAAACTGATATATCAGCCGTGCTCACGGTCACGAGCGGCCTTGGACCAATACAGAATAAATGATCACTAATGGAAAATCATTAAAGTTATTGTTGTTAATATGTTGTTTATGCTATTCTTTATTCACTTTATTTGATCATGAGTTTACTATGGGACTTGACAACTTGATGCTACTCATGTGCTAAAAAAAATTGTGACAACTAAAAGCTACATGCAGTTCAACCAGTGTCTAGCCTTTGAGCCTCATGAACCCTATGTTATTCTTGCTGAGTACGAGATGTACTTACGCTTGTCTTTACATTTTATTTGGATAAAAATCCCGGATGGGTACCAGATTGCAAGCTTGGAAAAGAGTTTAGGCTTGTGCTCAATCAGTCAGTTGTCCCTGTGGATTTGGAGCTTTCGCCCGAAGAACAGAGTGTCTTTCCGTTGTTTGCTATCTAAGGTTATATCTTTTATACTAAGTTCGTTATATAAGCATTGTCTATTGATATTACCCCTATTTTGTGGCTACATGTGAGATTTGACTTCCTGGGCTCACATATGGTGTGTATCTGGTTTTGTTCTTAAAACCGGGTGCTACAATGCAAAAGTGATCCTTGATTATGCATATTTCGGAGATGTAGTAACATTTGACACTAGGTTTGGATCAAACAAAGAGTATAGGCCGTTTGGCATTTTTCTTGAATTGAACCAGTTCAGAGAAACCACTATTTTCAGTGCTGCAATTCTCTTTGATCAAATTGAAGACTCTTTTACATGGCTCTTTGAGACTTTTCTAGCTGCACATAATGGAAATCAACCTAGAACTATATATACAGATCAAGACACAGCAATGGGAAAGGCTATAAATAATGTGTTCATAAAGTCAGGTCATGCTTTGTGCACCTTTCACATAATGCAGAATGGTGTCAAACTTTTATCTCAAACTCAAGATGAAGATGAGGGTGTAGAGGAAGATGAAGAATCTCATATTCTCTTAGATTTTAGTGCATGTGTGTATGGCTATGAGGACAGGGCAGAATTTGAAGAAGCATTTGACAATATGAGAACTAAAGTGCAGAAGCAAACTTGGTGAGATCCTTTCAACCAAACAACTTCATGTAGTTGTGCACAATAGGACAGGTATATTGTGTGCACATGGTTTGAAAGTTCTTGATTTAATGAATGTAAAAATATTGCCAACACATTATATCTTAAAGAGATGGACTAGAGAAGCACGCATTCTAGATAGGCAAGGAAGACAAGTGGTAGAAAATCCAAAACTGGAAGCTCAACTTCGGCACAAGTTTTTGTCTCATAAATTTCACAACTTGGCATATAAGTGGCTAGCTCTCAGGAATGTTGTTTGCTGTTAGATAATGCACTTGATTGCCTTAGTACACAGCTAGAGGATAAACTCAATATTTCTTCTAGTGATATCATTGAAATACCTTCTAAGGACAAAGAAAATGTTGAGCCAAATGTGAAACAGAGAGATGACTTGCTTAGTGCTGTTCAATTGAAGAAAAAGGAGGTTCAGTCCAAAAACCCCTAGAGAAAGAGAACTTGGATTGACAAGTTACACAAGGTGAGGCGCAAGTCAACTAAATCCGCCACACCAACAAAAAAGTACGCAAGGTAGGTTGCAAATATTGATATTTCTGCATAATGTTGTTATCATCCTTGAACTAATTGTTCAATTTTATTAGCAGCAACAAAAGAAAAGGAATGGTGCAAAAAAGGATGGTGTGCAGCCTCATGTTCCGGTGGAGAATGTTGGCAACACAGAAGAAAATGTGCTTCAAGAATACCCTGTCATTGGCAGTTTTACCCGACCCTTAATGGCTGGAACTTATGATTCTACTGCTCTATTCTAGTTGATTAGAGAGAAATTTGGACAGGGTTAATGGTATATTTTGTGTCCTAACTATAGTCTTTTGTTGCTAACTATAGTCTTTTGTGCCCCAATTGTAAAGTGTAATGGCCTATAGTTGAATGGTTGTGCTCCCTATTGTGTGGCAGAACCGCCTAATATAATGCCCTCCCACGAGTACTTGTCTTCCACTAGACATTAAGTACTCAAGAGAAAACACTAAATCATCTGATTCCGTTGAGCACACCCAACAGGAGAACTCGATGAACCACGTTTTCCCGGTAGGATCATAAATGAGAGAACAAGCTTACAACATTCTTAGTCATTTCTCACCATGATTGGAAGGCGACCAGAGAGGGAGGTACAGAGTGCCAAGTAGAGCTTGCCACCTAAACGCTGGTTCACTAACAAAGAGCCCAGACAAGCTCCTGTTGTGTTATAGCGATGTTCAAGCAATTTTTAAGGGAGCAAAGGCTCGACCACCCTGACCACAACCTGCACCACGCTTGAGTGCTCACTATGGTGCAACCAACTATGCAAAAACACGTAGCTATCACTTAAGCATTTTTGCTAGAAATTAGGTGCCAAAAGATAAGTGTCATTACTCTATTCGGACTTAGGCCCTGTTTAGTTACTCGCCCAAAAATTTTTCATCCATCACATCAAATCTTTGGACACATATATGAAACATTAAATGTAGATAAAAAAATAAACTAATTACACAATTTGGTTGAAAATCGCGAGACGAATCTTTTAAGCCTAGTTACTTCATGATTAGCCTTAAGTGCTACAGTAACCCACATGTGCTAATGATCGATTAATTATACTTAATAAATTTGTCTTGCAGTTTCCTGACGAGTTATGTAATTTTTTTTATTAGTTTCTAAAA
This sequence comes from Sorghum bicolor, assembly GCF_000003195.3. NCBI lineage: Eukaryota > Viridiplantae > Streptophyta > Magnoliopsida > Poales > Poaceae > Sorghum > Sorghum bicolor. The sequence continues at coordinate 6,218,660 of NC_012875.2, forward strand.
ATCCTTCCCGACATCCTTCCGACACATCCGATGTGACACCCAAAAAAATTTTATCCTCGATCTAAACAGGGCCTTAATGAATTCCGAATCCCCGTTACAACTAACAACCATTAGCTCTTTTGCCTCAATTTTAAAAAAAGGTCTAAACTTTGTTATTTCAATTATAAAGCATTTTATGACATAGCCCATACTTTATACTAACTGACAGAAGCAAAACATGTAGCCATTGTTTAAGTAATTTGCACAAGTTAATTCTCCAAAAATGGAACTTTCTAACCTTAAACTATATTATATCTTTGGTTCATAGAAATTGTTTTTCATGCCCAACAAAAAAAATAAAACACCGGAGTTTGATTCGTTGATTTCTTTTAGGCTTTAAGAGGCGCTAAACGAGCTCATAACACCAGGGGTGTTACACCTGTTTATTAGCAGACCTTATTTGCTAAGTACAAACAAAAGTGCTACAGTGTCAAAATCCAAAAAGATTTTAGATCTAAACACACCCTAAATTTTAAAGCCTCAAGTCATCCTTCTTGTTGAGGTCATATTATATCGTTACAATGATCGTTCCTACTTTTAAATCATTCAATCTTTGAACTAGAAGATCCGTTCTCTCAGCAAATTTAATTCCCATCAGTTAATCACATTTGAAGTTTCTTCTCTGCAAGAACAAAAACCACCTCAAGCTTTGTTTGTATGATGGAATTTGGCAGTAACATATATATATTGTCCTTGTGATATATAATGTATGTGATAAAATACTGTTTAGATGTTGACAAACTGTATTGAAATCTAGCTAGATAGAATGAAGTGTGTATTATGGAGGGGGCTAAATACGTTCAGGCGCATTCTACCCAGCAAGGGTGCTGACCCTTACATTTCAAACTCTTGCATGCAAAAAGGCCAATGAAGCAGCCAACCAGACCATATGCCACATCAGAAACAACCCAGCCCACGACCATGTTTCGGGTTAGTTTGACTTAAAATAAACCAAAACATATAGTTTTTTTGAGATGGAGGTATAGTATATTATTAACACAATCCTTACGTGTTTTAGAAAATTTCCTTTGTATTTTTTTGTTCTATAAAACTAGCGCATAGAATGATTATCCATGCCCATTCATTACGATCCACCTGATGTTCATTGTGGCCAAACATATTCCTTGTTGATATGAATTAGTGTGGAAAATTAACTAATTTTCATCCCAACACACGTGGATTATATGAGATGGATACGAGTGCAGCTAAACAAGGCCTCATGCAGTACGGAATGCAAGGAATAGCGAACTAATACATGGACATATATATATCAACAAGTATAATAAAATCATGTTAATAAGAAGTGAACACTGATCCTGATATAAACATGCTAAAATGGCGTGATAAAACATGCCAGGTTACTGCAGTCGAGATCTTAATTACCACAATCTGCAGCTCAGCCGTACAGGAGGTAGTAGTCAAGGGAAGCCCATGCATTAGCCCAACTACACACACCACCAGGTCTCGAGTTGTTTCGTCAAAGCATTATGTTATGAAGGATTTGAGCACAGAATCAGTTGACTCAAGTAGCAGAGGCTGATCGATGATCATACATTTATTCATTGAGTAATTAAACTCATCTGGAGACAAGAACTAAAGTCAGGAAAAACAAAATAAAGTGTAGCAAATCAATCTAGACAGGAAATGAAGCGTATAAAGAAATGTGCATGCAAGAGATGCAGATAATAAGATGCATCATGCCCCGGCCGTGCAAAGTTTGGCAGTTCATCACCAGGGGGTTCTTGCGGGCTAATTTATTTCGGTTAAAATTTGAATAGATTTGAATGAAACTTCATTCCCTCATATGTACTTAACAAACCTTTTTTATAAAACCTTTTCCATTTGCTGAGCGAGTTGAGTTACAAATGCTGTACTGTACGTCTTGACACAGCTCCATCTGCCACACAGACTTTCTGGGTGATCTACCACATCGCCCTGGAGCTCTATATCTTCCCTTTCTTGGTGATCTTCCTAATGCGGCATCGGTCATCGATCAAATTCTTATATCCAGGCATCCAGCTTCGATGTAGCTATACATGCATATACAATAATATATATACTTTCTGCTGGAGTAACAAAAGAAAATAAATAGCTAGCTGAAATATAATAATATCAAAGGAAATTAAAGCTTGTATGTAAGTATATATATATATGACCATGGAATGTTTGTGATGGAACTGCATCTGCCCCTGCACCTATAAAGGAAGAGAGCATGCATGCATCATCAAGAACACACCATATGTGTCACCATGCTTGCACGAGCTAGAGTCGCCCTTCGGAGGTGCAGGTGCAAATGCAGCTCTATCACATCACTCTTAGCTTGCATTTTCTTGATCTCTCCCATGTCGCTCGTCTCTGATAATGACGAACAGTTCAGACTATATATGTATATATATTCAGAAGATTGGCATAATAATATAAAGGCTCATGGCTTAGATAGTTAGATATAATCACGTAGATATATACTAGCTAAGCTAGCTAGCTATACACAAACCGGCTATGCGCATATTGACATATATATAGGCTTTGGACAATATAAGAAGAGCTAGCTAGCGTCATTACTAGTATTAAGGAAGAAGAGTCCCCATCATCGTTCGGCTGGCACACACTGCCTTTATTTGTAAAGATATGCACCAATTAACATTATTTCAGAAAAAAGAAAAGAAAAGAAAAGAAAAGATATGCACCAAGGATATGATATGATACAGATACACCCTCAATCGATCTCGCACGTGGGCCGCCGCCACGCTTCACATGGGGCATGCACGCCGGTCCAATGGCGGCGTGCCACGTGTGGTGTCACACGTGTGAGGCACCTGCGACGCACGAGGGGATGGGCAGTGATCGAGCCTGATGGATGGATGGAGACACGGCAGCTAACGCACGACGTCAAGCGTCACTGCTTCGCTCATCGCCGACCTAGACACACTACTCATTCATCAGTCTGCATATATATAAATAGGAATAGGAAACAATATGATATAATGGTAGAGGGGGACGGATTTGACGGCTCAGATGGAAACTGCCCTATATATATGACTAATTCCATGCATTTGCATACCATCACAATTCGTAAGTTTTTTTTATATAAAAATAGTCTGGCTTTTCATAGAAAGGGCTTATTTAGTAGAGCTCCATCCATTATGATTCTTTATGATAGTTGATAGTGATTATGTGGCTGAAAGTGATTATCTTTGATTGTTTAGCATGAACTCTCAAAATTATGATGGAGAATTACTTAATAGAATCAGGATAAACTACTTTTTTCAGAGAATTACTTCTCTCTAAAAAATGTTTGGCAAAACTCTAGGAACTCAACCAAAATAGGGCCAAAAACTCAGTCTTTCGGACAAGAACATCACTACAAGGTTTTCATTGTGGTCCCTGGCAGCATGAAACCTTGTTGGCGATGTTTAAACCATCATCAACAATGCTTGTTTCAGTGAGAATTTCATTCGTATTATAACGAGTGACACATCGGCAAACATGATAAGTAGCTAGCATAGGAATTATGAGAAGAGAGAGAAGATCAACTTCATCTAGATGAAACCTAGCACACTATCAGCATTTTTGTTTCATCCTCACACGTTGGAAACTCCATAAAACTACATTGGAGCATTTCATTTCATAACACCACACAACATTTAAATATGTAGACATATGAAACTATGAAGAAACTATGCGTTGTGGGACTTGTTTCGTTTTATTTCCTATAATTTACACTTGGAAACATTGCAATGAGATCTAACACTAGAAATAGCCCAAGCTGTGTAAAAGTCATAATAAAAGTATAAGTTGTATAAAAGCATCAATAATCTTTGAGGAAAAACAAGGATATCATTTCCGTACTTATGAGGTGAGATTGATCATTTCAAGGATCATAGCCTTTTATGTGGGGGAAAAGTTCAGTGGGGACAGTTTCTATGGGTATCCATAGGCACTTACGATGTATTCACGACACGTGCGCATCAAAATCGTCTAAAGCATGTGGGAGTTGTATACAAATTTAGAAGTAATAGTTAGAGATAAAAACTACACCTCTCTCATGTGTTCAGTGACTTTACATACACACGTGTCATGAATCCATGGTAGGTGCCCATGGACACTACATGAGGAATGTCCCCCACCATTTTTTTTTGTGTGAACGATACCTTAGTGTTAGGTTTTTTGTGTGCTTGTTATGTCTGCCATGCAGCTACTCTAGGTCTTTCCTCTAATTATTACTTCCTCCATTTCAAATTGTAGGTTGTTTTTATTTTTCTAGATACGTAACTTTTGATATGCATCTAGATGTACATTATGTCTAAAAATATAGTAAAAGTTATGTATCTAAAAAATTAAAATGACTTACAATTTGAAATGGAGGGAGTATTTGTTTTTGCTGGTTCCTCTGATTAATACAACCGGACAGTTACCTCGCTGGTTCATTCAAAACAAAAGTTATTCGAATGGCAAATTTAATTTTGCTTATAATCTAGATAAGAAATAGGACATAGTGAAAACAATAACAAGTAGTTCAATGGAGGTTAATAGATTTTCTAGGTCATAAAAATGAGCATTTGTTAACCCATGTTGTTCTAAATCTAAAGTTTACGTTTTCACGAATAATGAAGAGTTACCGAAGACGCAAGTATTTTTATTCTAACAAATGACTTGTACATTCTTGTTTGGTAGCTGGACGAAGAACCTTAAATATTCCAAGTTGAAAATAACAACTTGTTATTCATGACCTAGGAAGATCGCCATCAACAAGATCGGCCATTATGGTAAATCTTGTACCAAATACACATCGCACTCTAAAAAGGCAGAAGCATATAAAAAGTCAGCTTAACTTTTGTTGGGGTGACTCATTTGAGCAATTTTTAAAGGCAAAATAAATACAAAAGGCTGATCCCCAACTTAGAATTTTAGCACAACAAAATTTTGAAATTAGAAAGAGTTCAAATCGTGATTATTTCAAAATTTAACTTTTCGATTAAATAAGATATTGCTAGTTTCAATTCTAAAAATTGAACTAAGGCCAATATGCCTGAAGCTAATTAGTTTATTATCTTTATTGAACTGTTTAAGATTTGAAAGTTGGAGTTTCAAATTTTAAAATATTTTCAAGTATTACAAATTTGTAATAAAACCAATTATTTATTAGGGTCCAATATGATCAATACGTTGAGAATTTTGGTAAGGAGTTCAAACTTTTGTGTTCCAAATTTGTATTTCAAATTAACCACGACCAACTAAAGGCAAAAATAATCCCAAAACAGTAGAAGGATATTTGTTTTTTTTTTTTTGCTTTGGTGCGCGTACTATATATAGATTCACATTTCAGTCGGAGAATTATTCATGCCATTTTCAACCCTAGAGCAGTAGGTGTATTGATGTCTCAAACATCCCTCTCGCTTCTGTACCTCCTGCCCTTCTATACCTCTCGCTCTTCCCGCGTGGCTACAATTTTGTCCCCCACGCACGGCTGTTTCACGACTAAGGCATCCGCCACTGCTATTAGTCACCTTGGCAACACCTAACCAAGCAAGGTGGACGCCATATGCACACAGCGACATGGCTGGGTGACCCTTACACCCAAACATTTTCCTCAGCTGGACAACTAGACAACTAGATGATGACTTCATAACTATGGTGACAAGCATACTTCTGCTAGGTCCTAAAAGCATGTCATTGGAGGCTAAGAGCAGAAAGGATCCTAAAACAAGTTGTTTTGGAGTCATAGGGTTAGGGGCTATTTGGAAGTAAGAAACGTTCTGATTCTCTAGTGAAACCCAAGAATCGTTGCCAAACAGCCGGAGACAAGAAATGTTTCAAGTAGAATCGGTCAGAAACGTTTCTCGTTTTTACACTGCTCGAAAGAATCAGCAAAAGGCTAGTTTCGCATATGATTCACTTCCATTTTTTTTTTGCCTCCTCCTATTCTAAAAGTTATGTCTTTTTTCAATTACAATCCTTTTTTTAGCGCATTAAGTAAAATAGATTGTGTTTAAGTTGTTCTTTGTCTACAGAAGTTCAGAATTTTTTAGTTGATGAGAATTTGGTATACTAACCAAACGGTCTTATAAAGTGATTACGATTCACCACCACAAGAATCTGGATCCAAAATACTTTACGAGAATCTAAATCCCTGCCAAATGGGCTTAATTTGGACGAAATTGACCCTGCTGCCCAATCCTCGCGTGGATGGACTACATTAACAACATGCAAAGGCTCTCTTGGTCTCGTGTGCGCGTGCAGTTCCAACTGCCCAGACGCTAAACTCGCATGCGGCGGGCAAACAGGAGCGGCTGCGGCTAGCTTGCTTGTTAATTTGCGACCTTCCTTCGGTCCTATAAATAGACATTCTCACTTCCTAAGAAATCAAACATTTTTAATTTTGACTAAATATATCTAAAAATTATTAATATTTATAATACATAATTAATATTATTAGATAGATCGTTAAATATATTTTTATAATAAATTTATTTGAAGATATAAATACTGTACGTATTTTCTATAAACCTAATCAAAGTTATAAAAAATTGGCCCTAATCTTGTAGCCCATATACTCTAACTAGCAGTTAGCCGTAACCTGCATTGCTAATGACTGAAAATCGTATTCCTGTTGTTCCCTGATTAATCAAGAATCAACGTCGCAAAAAAAAAAGGCCAGAATTTTCACAGCCCGGCCAGTTTGCATGCTCCAAACAAAAAGCAGCATGTTTTAGGGGGGTGTTTCCCCATAAATGCAAAATACAAAATACCAACTACTTTAAAATAATGGAATACAAAATGCCAAAATTTTTAGAGTTATATTTAGTTCCATCCAAAATGCAAAATTTATTGCCATCATGAGAGCCTATTGAGGCTTTTTTTTGGACTCTTGAGGCCAAAATCTAAAATAGAGAATAACCACTTTTTTGCTAAAAATTTTATATGGTGTTTAGTTCTATTATACAAAATAATAGACCAAACCCAAAATTTTTTGAAATAGAAGGGGAATTAAACACCCCTTACGGGAAAAAAAAATTTTCCGATGGTCATGCTGCACCGTTTTATCCAAAAAAAAAAGGTCAAATATTTAAGCTACAAAAAGGTGATTACCAGAAGTCAAACTCATGTCAAATGCTTCAAAAGTGACGCCCTTTACCACTACGGAGAGGAAGTTTTGATTTAAATTGTAACCAGATCCTATTTAATTTTTATTTTTTATTTTTGAGAAAGACACCCAATAGTGTCTTGTATCTGATAATATTGGTAAAACAGATAATAGACATCCTAATTAAACACTCATATATACGTGAGATGATGTCTAAAGCGACATGTTTTCTGGACCTAGAGCAAGTGCAAATTATGAAATGAAACATGCAATACAAATTGATCTTCACGAGTGTTATTTCACCAACGGGAAATGACGTATATACAAGATAAGTATTCACCTCCAGGACAACCACCTATGGCCGGCCATTCGCCATAGGTTGCCAGAGCTTGTCGCCGGTGGCCAAGAGCAAGCAGGGCCAGCTAGGGCAAGGCCATGGTCGTCGGCCAGGCAGGCAACAAAAACAAAATATCTAGCGAAGACAATGGCCAAAAAGGCCTCATACCTGTGGGTCTCAATGACAATAGCGAGTTAGCGTCAATGGTGGTATCCGATGCATCAACAGGGGAGGACGACAAATACAGTCGCCCAGGAGGAAAAAAGCGCGAATTCTTGGTTGAGGAGCAAGAAATCTTTGGTCTCTGATTCCAGTTTATTTTTAAGTTGGACTAATATCCTGGGGCATTTACAATTATATAGTGCCGTGACCACATGTTATTCTGCTGGAAGTCAGGACATCGATTTCACAGCCATGCGTGGAAATGTGGAAACCGAACCTTTCAACATTCACGGGCTCACTCTTGTATCGGAGCCTGCTTGTTCAAGAGAACTTGTGTATAAGATCCACGCTTATTCACCAAAAAACAGTGTATTCGGTCATGGTCCTGCATATGATGCGATGAAATTAAAACATAAATTGGATGCAGAGAAGAGCACATTAATGAACCTCTTCTTACCATTATGTTTCCCATCACGGAATTGGGCATTCTTAGATGACTTGAATGTTTCCAAGAACTCTCTACCCTTCTGCAGCTCCACCTTCCTCCTTGCCTTGTCCCACTTGTGCTCTGAAGCTAAAATTTCAACGATTCGGGGCAATGCTCTACCAGCAGCATCTGTGTCAAGGAAAGCGAGCCGGCACCTCCTTGCAACAAAGTCCACAGCAGATTCACAGTACTCATAACGAGCACAGTATGCTACTTCAGCTTCCAAAAATGGGTAGCCATGAGCAAGGCGCTTTCCCAAGCCTTCGTTCTAAAAATATTTAAAAACTATATATTATGAATAGCCAAAAAAATAGGTATCACATTTTTCAGGCAAACAAATAAGCCATGGGATTCATTTTCATATTGATCATCCATTGAATGGAAAGATGGGATATTCATGTATACAATAATGTGAGTTGTCACACAACAGCCACACGACATGAAAACATGCCATCTTAATCTATATGGATAATTTACATAAACACCTTAAATAAAAGTATTCATGCTGACTCCGACAGCCAGGGCCTAAGCATTCTTCAATAGTACCACGAGAAATAATACAGGGGAATTATGTAGACAGTCATTGTTAGCAATAGGCGCCCTAATGGGCTGTATGGGCCGGTGCGGTTAAGCACCGTAGGGATTAAGATAGATTGATAAGGCAAGGATCACCGTTGATTGGGTGTTTCTATAAACCCTTTGGGATCCTTGCCTATATAATGTACCCCTGTACCCCCTTGATCAATTATCTAATCCCGAGGCTAATTGCTCTCATGGTATCACGCCTAGGTTAGGTCAGCTTCCGCTGCATCCCGCGCGCCGGCCTCTCGCCGTGCAGCGCCTCTTCCCCTCGCCGCGCGCCCTGCCCTGCTGTGCTGCGCACCCCTGCCATGTCGCCCTCCCCTCCCAACGACGGGCAGGACCACACTGGCTCCTCCGGTCCCGTCCAAGACGACGAGATCGCCCAACGAACCGCCCAGGAGCAGGCCAACGCTGCCGCCGCCGCCGCCCAGCAGCTGGAGCGCGAACGCGCCGCGACCCGCGATGCTGCCTTGGCCCGCGCACTCGCGGCGGAACAGGAGGCCGCGGCCGCGGCCCAGGAGCGCGACGCCGCCACCAAACGCGCCTCCGACGCCCTCGCGCGCGCAGCCCTGGAGCGGGCGGCAGCTGCTGCTGCCGAGGCTCCTTCCTCGTCCGGGACTCCACCCGGTGGTGCCGCTGCACCACACGACAGCGCCCCACCTGATCTCCGCGCCGCCATGCTTCATCACGAAGCCGTGGCCCTGCTTCAACTTCACTCCCAGGCTGTCGCTGTCAGCAACATCCGGAACCACGTCACCACCGTCCTCGACGTCGACTCTGGTAACTTCAATCGCTGGTGTGATCAGTTCCTCCTCATCCTCGGCAAATTCACCCTCCAGGATCACGTTCGCGACGAACCTCCAGTCCCGATCTCTCTGGATTGGGCCCGGATGGACTGCGTCGTCAAATCCTGGATCATCGCCACCCTCACGGACGATCTGGGTGAGATCATCCGCGCCCAGGGCTCCACAGCCCGGCACGCCTGGCTCGCGGTGGAGTCGCAGTTCCTCGGCAATCGGGAGGCTCGCTCCATTCAGCTGGAGACGAAGTTTCGCAACTTCGTGCAAGGGGACCTCTCCATCACCGACTACAGCCGCAAATTGAAGAAGATGGCTGATGATCTCACGGCCCTCGGCGAGGTCATCACCGACCGCACCCTCGTCCTCAACCTCATCCGCGGCCTCAACGAGCGCTTCGCCCACGTCGGCACCCTCCTTCGTCGTGCCAAGCCCTTCCCCACGTTCCTGGAAGCTCGTGAAGACCTCATTCTTGAGGAACTCACCATGACGGATCGTAAGGAAACTCCAGCAGCTGCCCTCGCCGCCTCCACTACTCCCGCCGCGACGCCTCCACCTTCTGCAGGTTCCGGCGGGGGTTCTAAGGCCCCCAACAACCGCCGCAGCAAGCGCGGTGGCGGCAACAAGGGGCAAGGCAACAGCAGCGCTTCAGGACAGGGCTCCCGGCCGCCTGCCGGCGGCGCACGCTGCTGCCCAGCAACCTGGAGGAGGGCGCCCTTAGCCCAGCTTCTTCAACCCCTGGTCCGGCTCCATCCAATGTGGCCGGGGGGTCCTCGTCTGCCCCTGGCACCCATCCCGGTGCCTCCTCACCTCCAGGCGCAGCACCAGGCACAGCAGCAAGCGCAGCAACAGGCACAGCAGCACGCCCTGCTCGCTCAGCAGCAGGCACTTGTTGCTCCTCAGCAGCATGCTGCACCGTGGGTCGCTCCGGGGTTTTACAACCCCATGACCGGCCTGCCCTCCTGGGACTCGACGGACCTCGCTACCTCCTTCAGCACGACCTCGCTGACGCCTCCTTCGTCCAACGAGTGGTACTTCGACTCAGGTGCTACTTCACATATGACATCTCAACCCTCCTCTCTTTCACATGTTCTTCTCCCGCGGTACCCTACTCCTTCATCTATTATTGTCGGTAATGGCTCTCTTATTCCTGTCACTGCCACTGGTTCCACAGAGTTAGCCTCAAATTTACGTCTTAATAATGTCCTTGTGTCGCCACAAATTATTAAGAATCTAATCTATGTTCGCCAGTTTACTCTCGACAATAATTGCTCTGTTGAGTTTGACCCCGCTGGTTGTTCTGTGAAGGTTCTTCCGTCTCGGAGAGAGATCGTCAGGTGTAATAGCTCCGGGCCCTTGTACCCGCTTCGCCTTCCACCAGCACTCTCCTTTGCCGCTCAGGGCTCCTCTCCAGTGTGGCATCGGCGTCTTGGGCATCCTGGTCATGAGACCTTGTCGAAGCTTGCGTCTACGTCTAGTGTTTCTTCTCCTATTCAGGATTGTTCAGATTTATGTCATGCTTGTCAGCTAGGGCGTCATGTTCGTTTGCCCTTTCATGTGTCCACATCTCGTGCGTCTAGCAAGTTTGATCTCATTCATTGTGATTTATGGACCTCTCCAGTTGTTAGCATCTCTGGTTATAAATACTATTTGGTCATTTGGTTATAAATACTATTTGGTCATTCTTGATGATTGCACCCATTATTTGTGGACTTTTCCTTTACGACTTAAATCTGACACTTTCAGCACGCTCGCTCAATTCATCGCCCATGTCTCCACTCAGTTTGGCGCCCGCGTCAAAGCCGTTCAGTGCGACAACGGGAAAGAGTTTGACAACTCCAGCACCCGCCATTTTCTTCTCTCCCAGGGCATTCACCTCCGCATGTCCTGCCCCTACACCTCATCCCAGAATGGTAAAGCTGAACGCATTATTCGCTCTATCAATAATGTTGTTCGCTCCCTGCTCTTTCAGGCATCCATGCCTCCCCAGTACTGGGTGGAGGCCCTCTCCACGGTGACTGTTCTCCTCAACATATTGCCCACCAAAACTCTAGAGTTCTCCACGCCTCACCTTGCCTTATTTGGTAAGCCTGCCACATATGATCATCTGCGAGTTTTTGGTTGCAAATGTTACCCCAATATATCTACCACCGCCATTCATAAGCTTGCTCCTAGGTCTGTCCTGTGTGTCTTCCTAGGCTATTCCGCTCATCATAAAGGGTACCACTGCCTTGACCTCTCCTCCAACAGAGTCATCATCTCTCGGCACGTCATCTTCGATGAAACGACCTTTCCCTTTGCTGAGCGCTATGGTTCTAGTACTCCAGCAGACCTCGAGTTTCTTACAGATACTACTGATGTGGTGCCTGCTCCTATTGGACCGTCGCACAAGTCTTTGCCTGCAGGAAATTCGCCCAGCCCCTCCGACGCCGTCGCTTGCACCCCTGCCGGTCCCTGTGAGGCTATGCCTAGGGCGCCCTCTGAGGATGTTGATGCTGAGGACACCCTGACGCCCGCGCTCTACGTCCCTCCTGCGCTACGGGTGTCAGGACCACCTCCACCGACCCCCGCGCCACGCGCGGCCCTGGAGCTCACACCGACCGCGCCACGCGCGGCCACCAGGAGCCCTTCCGTGCCATGCGCGGCCCTGGAGCTGCCTGACGCCCTGCGTCATGGATCAGCTTCCCCTTCACCACCCCTCCAGGCGCCGCGCGGGCCACCACCAGGATTCCCTCCTCTCCGGCCGGCTCGCTACTTCACGCACGTCTACGAGCGACGACCACGTGAGCCACTGACGGCTGCCCCGGCCATCTCTGCTGCACCGGTCGCCCCCGCCCCTGCTGCAGCAACTTCGCTGCCTCCTGCTGCACCGGTCGTCCCCGCCACTGCTGCAGCAGCCTCGCTGCCCAAGGGTGCGGTTGCAGTCCCTCCGAGGACCAACCCGCACTCCATGGCCACTCGATCGAAGAGCGGCTACAGGATGCCCTCTATCTACCACGCCGTGCCTCTCTCTCCGGTGCCGAAGACCTTCCGTAGCGCTCTTGCTGATCCCAATTGGCGAGCCGCTATGGAGGACGAACACAGTGCTCTTCTTCAGAATCACACCTGGGATCTTGTGCCTCGCCCTCCTCGGGCCAATGTTGTCACTGGGAAGTGGATCTTCAAGCACAAGCTTCAGTCTGATGGTTCCCTCGAGCGGTACAAGGCGCGTTGGGTTCTCCGTGGTTTTACCCAACGGCCTGGTGTGGACTTTGATGAGACCTTCAGTCCTGTGGTGAAGCCCGCTACTGTTCGCACGGTTCTCTCCTTGGCACTCACACGCCACTGGCCCATTCACCAGTTAGATGTGAAGAACGCCTTTCTTCATGGCAACCTGACTGAGACAGTTTACTGCCAGCAGCCGTCCGGGTTCGAAGATTCAGCTCATCCGGATTTTGTATGCCTTCTGAAGAAGTCGCTCTATGGCCTGATGCAGGCCCCTCGTGCTTGGTACAGCCGGATGGCTTCCTACTTGCTGTCTATTGGGTTTGTTGAAGCCAAATCAGACACCTCACTCTTCATCTACCAGCGCGGTTCCGACACAGCTTATCTGTTGCTCTATGTCGATGATATTGTCCTTACAGCCTCGTCCACAGATTTTCTTCGGCGAATTATCTGGCAGTGAGTAATTCAGGGATGCAAACCACATTGCTGGATTCCATTTTAGTGGAGTTTTTTAAGACATCAGAATGCATACAACAGGAATCTTGCAAGGTTTTCCAAAATACAGAAATTATAACAGAAAGGCGACAACAAATAATTACTAGAAAACACCCCACTTCCGGGGACCTGAAGGTTACCTTGTCACCTGTGACCTTATCACACAAACATTTATGCATATCTATGCAAAAAAACAAACAGAGCAATTATGCAATCCCAGCACTGAACACATATATCTTGATCCAAAAATCTGGCAATTGTTTCCGACATGGTACAACATGATGGGTTCTCATATTATAAACTATATTTACAAACATTATTGTTCACCTTGGTGAATAACTTTTCATCCAAAAGGCCAAAACTGATTCAAATTTGATATGTTATTCCATCCTCAAGATGTTACAAAATTCATGGTGTGCTAATGTTATATTCAATTATAAATAATCCATTATGTAACTCAGGGAAGAATTATAATAAGTTTTTGGTTTCAAAAGACACAAACAAAACGCAGTGCATCATGATTACTATCACAGTTATACTTAATAAGATTACGCAGAACACTGGTTCTTAAGGTGGTAACGTAAGGCATGTCAAGCCATCCCCTTTCAATCGCTTAGGCAATACCAAGGCACTTATAAGACAAGGCAAGGCAACATCATACCAACATAAGAAACTGCAAAAAGGTAGCATTGAGGAGGAACAAGGAAAATAAAAGGAGTAAGAAGGGGGCTGGTGCAGACCACATACCCCGTCCCCTAGCATAATCTACCACTCCCTTTCTCCCTCCCTCTATTTCTATCAATGACACTCACTTGCCACTCGTTCGCCAGATCAGTGCTACCGCCTGCAACTTCCCCTCCCTCTCCCCTCCTCATCTTGGTGCCTCTTGCTTCCTGCTCATTCACCAGATGTGCTACTGCCACCCGCAACTTCTCCCTGTTCCCCTTTCCTAACTGCTCTGTTCCCTCAAACCGACCGCTGCTGCCACCCATTTCCAGATTGACTGTGCCACAGCTGACCAAAGCAAGTTCTATGCCATCTACTGGCGCAGAGCCAGTGAGTATGGCAGCGGCTGCAGGTTGTTGGCCTGCTGACAAGCTCCTCTCCTGTTCTTCCTCTCTTCTCCCTCCCAAACTCTCCTTTACTAAACTTTTTTGTCACAGTAACTGGGATGCCCAGAGTCCCAGTGCACCTTATTGCCTAAGTGGCGCCTTGAAAACCATGCATATAACATTTTACTCCCCCAACAGATGAAAAGACAAACTGGAGCAAGGTCTTCATTTTTCTTTTCCATCCTGCTCGAACAGACTTCACATAAATAGCGCTGCGGAGTCAAAGGAGAACACACCTGGGCAATAGTAGCCACTTGTTCAGCCAAAGTTCCATATGCATGTGACAAATGCTTCGATACAGCACTGTCCATTGCACCTGGAATAACCTTGCCACCATATGTCTTTTTCATTCGCTTATAATTCTGAGCAAGAACTGTAAAAGCAGCAGGATCCCATCCATATCCACCAACAATATGCAAATTATCAGTCACACAACCATTAGCTGGTTTCAAATTCCCAGACCTGACTGCTGCATTTACAGCATCTTCAGCCATACTGAACAAACAAGCTCATTAGAATTCAACAATGGAATATCTTGTAGTGCGCAACATGATCATGCATGTGTACAATCAAACAAACAACATACACATGGAACTTGAATATAGTCCACCAAGGATCTTTTGTGTAAGAGGCTAAGGGCAAATATATCCTAATAGCAAAAGAAAACCCATGTAGTTTTGCCTTAGCTACACTGACAGTCAAACCAAAATGAAGTACTGCCAGTAAATCACATGACACTCTGATTGTAACATATATTATATATGCTATGCTATGCTATGCTATGCTACTTCAAAGTTGGATTTGGTGGCAGCGTCTGCCATAGTTCACTCGTGTTTCCTCATTCTCTTTCACCAATCACTGCACTAAAGTAACCCAAAAACAAGAGGGAAACAAACTAAGTAATTCTTAGCAAAATTTTAATTATGCATAAGCTAATCCCAGCTTGCAAATCTTTTTCATTGGTTCATCTCCCTTCATCTTCTCATGATATAGGCACTGTTCCAGACCATCTTCATTCCAGGCATAATGCAGATGAACAAAACAGTGCAAGTGCAATGCAAGCATGGCAGAGTTTGGCTAGGTACCACAGAAATGGCACAGACTAATATAGGCATAATTCCGCTAGGCGCTCGCCTAGGCGCGATTCAGCGCGACTAGGCGGTAGTCGGAGGGTGCTCACCTCGCCTATGGGGGTAGGCCGACCCCAAGGCGGCGGCAGCTCCGTGGCGGCGCCGGTGGAGGTGGCGCAGCGTCTGGCGGAGCGTGCGCTGGCATGCTGGTGGCGGACGGCGGCGAGCGCGGGCGAGCGCGGCTGGCGGCGGGCGCACAGAGGAGGGGGAGATGCCGGAGATAGAGAGGAACCGGCGGCGGGCGGCGGCTGATGCAGGCGGAGGCGCGGGGGTCGGGTGCGGCGGGGGTCGGGTGCGGCGTGAGGGAGCAGGTGCGGCGCGTGAGGGTGAGGGGGATAGGGTTTAGGGTTTGTAGTCTGGAAGATGGGCTGGGCCCTTGCCTGTTGGGCCTTTTTACCTATTTAGGCTAGCCTTTCTATCTATTTGGACTCACTATTCAGCTGTTTTTTTCTCTTTAGAA
This sequence comes from Sorghum bicolor, assembly GCF_000003195.3. Taxonomy (NCBI): domain Eukaryota; kingdom Viridiplantae; phylum Streptophyta; class Magnoliopsida; order Poales; family Poaceae; genus Sorghum; species Sorghum bicolor. Next base: position 6,234,549 of record NC_012875.2, read on the forward strand.
GGTAATATATGTATTATCAGTATATATATATATATATATATAAAACGCCTAGCAAAACGCCTAGAAGCGCCTAGGCGCGATTAATCCCGCCTAGGCGCTAGGCTAGGGGTCATCGCCTAGAGAGCGCCTAGCGCCTAGCTGAACCTTGAATATAGGCACTGCCAGCAAAGCATATGATAGCTAGATGGTAATTTATTCTTAGAAAAAACATGAAGCAGTCTTGTTTCTGCTTGATAGTCAAGCTCCACTAATTTTCATAAATCATAATTTCCAACTGTCTATGGCAATACAGTCCATCATAACTGTAGCTGTAGGCATACCTTAACTTTTTGATATGGCTAGATTGGTGGCCGAGCAACTCCAGCACTAGCCCCAAAATAGAGCCCCTACTTTTCATTTGAGTGCTCAACCCTACTTTTATTGGCCCAACAAATTTCTTCCACTCTAGCAGCAGCCCCCAAACAAAGCCCCCCAAATCCACATCAGCAGCCAATGACATAGGGGGCCCACGCGTCATTGAGCCAGACCTTTCTTCTCATCCTCTTCACACACAGGGCAGGGAGGCGCGCGGAGCAGTGCGTCCACGTGGCAGAGGGAGGCGAGGGAAGGGGCGCCAGCCACGAGGGAGAAGGGAGCCGGTGAGAAGGGGAGGGAGCAGGGCAGCCGCGGACGAGGAAGACGGAGACCTTCGCGTGACGGCATGAGCAGGTGGTGGATCTTGCGCCATGAATTGCAGGCCAGGGATGCTGAACCCGCAGCGGAGTGGAGATGGGTGGCTCGCTGGAGCATAGGCCACCAGGGAGGGAGCGGATTCGGCGGTGCAGTGGAGGCAGGCAGCTCACCGGAGCAGAGGGAGGCTTGTACTGGTGCAGTGGAGGAGAGTTGGAGGCGCTCACGCAGTGAAAGCAGGCAGCTTGCCGGAGCGGATGTGGGCTCGCACTCGCGCGGTGGAGGGGAGGTGGAGGCGCTCGCGGCAGTTCCGTACCGCGCGGGGATGAAACGGATGGATGGGGGCCGGGAGGTGACCCAACAGGAATGGGGTTTGAGGGGAAGATTTGAGTGACCAGCCAAATTTAGGGGCCCTAGTATGGGCCCTGCTGGAGCTCATTTTTTTGGCCTGAGGCCCCATATTTAGCTATGGGGGCTCAAGTAGGGGCCCTGTTGAGTTGCTCTCCGTGATAGGCAGAGATATATTGCACTCGCCCTTTAGAAGAGGCTCTGAGTTCTTACGTTTATTATCTCTGCTTGATTACAATCAATCTATCAAACTCTACATTAGAGCTGGTTCTAACAAACTTGCTACCTATCCTCTCACAACCAATCTGAAACAAATTCTGAAATGAGTCAAACAACCTCTAACAACTTAACTAGCCACCTGTGAATGCCAGTTCCTTCTAGCGGCGTGCATATGTCTCTCGCCTACAAATGTGTCCACAACACTTTTCTTTAAAAAAAAAGTGCCCAATAAGCAAATTGGCAACGCTGAAAGCTTCACCAGGTCAAGCCAGTTTCATCCTATCAATACTACCAATAAATTATAGTGGCAATTAGGTAGGCCTTACCTCCTATAGGTTGTCCATTTTCCACCAGTAATTGTTATTAGCCCTGGGTAGTCTTCAAATACAACATGATCTCGAGAAATACTCTCAGTGTTCTTTGCAGACGGATCTGTGGCCAAAGGACGTATACCACTCCAGGCAGAAAGAACATCTGAACGCCTTACCTGATGAATGAAGACATTAAAGTATATTTGTACAGTCAATATTTCTCCATTTGTGTTGGAAAATATGATTCTAATTACAGTCTCACAAAGTACTTTTTAGTATGAAACTAAAAAGAATACACAGTAGATTATTAACAGACTTTAAATGAAAGAAGATGTAAAGTATGTAATCATTTTAATCCCATCAGATTCCGAAGAGGATAACCAGTATGTATACAGCATGTTGACATGCATAGTTAGTATTAGCAACAGTCTTTTTTTCCTCAAACAGTGTTAGCAACAAAGGGAGCATTAAATATTTCTTCCTCTAAAAAATGGTCTATTTAACAAAATATTAAGTAACTGGGGAGGCTGATATAGAATGTAGGATTTCATAACATGGGCAGATTGCCAAATGAACTTCCCTTCTAGAAGCATCCGATAGAAGATCTCTTTACTAATCTAGCATGCGGAGACGGAGCAAGGTGGAACATAGTAGCATAGTGATGCAGCATCCTCATATTGATGTGGACTGCCACCCACATATTTTTGACCCGAAAATACAGCAGGGGAGACTCCCACTGTAAGAGTTATTATTATTATTATTTTGCAAAAAAAGGAAAATGAAGCTGTAGAAAGAGAGGCTAAAAGAACTAAACAACACTGAAATGCGCTTTTGGCTTCATAAAGCACAAAACTGAAATGAGTTTAAAATGGCAAATAAAATGTCCATCCATCTCCAGTTTTGCAACCAAATACATGATAAAAAATATGTGGAATAACACTACAATAACAAAAGATCTTTACAACATTATTTTAGCATGTAAAGAAAAGGATAGCATATATGCAAACACACCTGAACATTAAGATAGTCAGAGATTGCATCCAATATGAACTGTATTTCATCCTCATGCGGTTCAGGAAGCATTGTTATTGCTGTGCTAGAATCAGTTGTTCCCGCCACGGTCCTTCCTAACCATGGCAACATAAATACAACTCTGCCATCCTTGGTTTTAGGGACAATTAGCCCCATCCCTTCGGGGGAGTAGTAATCAGGAAGTACAATGTGCACTCCACTACTAGGACAGATCATAGGTGCTACGTTACTGTTAGCCATCTTCCTCACAGAGTCACAGAATGGTCCTGCTGCATTAACAACCACCTTTGCGAAGGTTTCAAACTCCTTACCTGGCACATATTTGCAAGTATTAGGTGACAATTCAGGTAATCTTTGCTGTAATTTCATTGCTTACGGTAATGGAATTCAGGTTTCCCATTGTGGAAAAAAATGACGCATTTGCAAGCATTAAGTCACCGCAAGGACTATATCCCAGTTACATAAGCAACAATACTCTAGACAGTGTTGTATTATTAAAACACGAAGTGGATGACACAGTCAATTTCACATAATATGTGCTTAACACGGGGCAACCAACAAAACAGAATCATATGCCAAAATATGTAGTATGGCCAAAATACTTGTCAAGTTGGCAATCCACAATTACACAGAATGTGCAATGACATGTTGCTATAGTAAAAATGAGAAGGTTTATTCTCAATGTTTCATTTTGGCTCTTCATCTCCAAAACCAGATCCAGCTCTCAAAACAAATTCAAATAACATCCCAAGATTTTTTTCCTTCTTTTGGGTGGTTTTGGGTGACACGATAGCCACATCAGTCCTTTTGCCATGTAGCAGCCATCATCCGCAGATATAAATGATTACTGTCAAGATGTTAACATATTGCAGAACGATCTTCTAACTAAATGAAAAGTGCAAAATATATTAAGTGTGAAATACACATCCATACTTGTTTTAATAAAAAAATCCACATATTTTTGAGAAAAAAAATATCAGCATCTTAATTTTACCAAACATATTGTATTCCTGTTAGTTAGCAAGTAGCAATAGATTAAGGATGTAGCCATGTAGGACTGTTTATGGTTAATGATTTTAGGCTCCTGGCAATGAACTGAATAGTAAATCAGGCTAATGGATCTTGGAAGGCCAGCATCTAATCTAGAGCAAGATCAATAGGCGAACAGAGTATCGCCTGAAGTTTCCATTCCCGGAGGGAGGTGGATTATTGTCCACAGTTTCAATTGTCTACCTAAAAAAATCCTTAAGAAAGAAAGCACAAAGTGATCCTTTGTTTCAAATTTCTGTTAAATATTAATAATGCTAACATCAACAAACAAAGAAATAACTAAAGCAATAAGTCATTTCAAAAGAAAATGCAGTACTTTTAAACATCATAGTTAAAAGCAACTTCATATAGACATCTTAAGGTGCAAGAATTTCTTGAGATCAGAACTATATATTAAAAAAAACTCGATCAGGGCAGTTAAGACTGCCACCACAGCTTTCAAATTAAGAAGAAAGTGCCTTCTTGTCGGTGTTTTCCCCACGGGGGGTCACACCAACGAGTAAATTTGTATGCGTGCTCGCTTTTCCAGATGGTGATGCAAAAAGACACAAGAATTTATCCTGGTTCGGGCAAGAGAAGGCCCTACGTCCAGCGGGGTGGGGAGAGTTTGTATTATTTTGCACCTAAGTGCTTGTACAGGGGTGAATACAAGCGTAGTGTGAGCGGGATGAAGTATGGGAGTTCTCCCGTGTGTGGGTGAAGTGTTGCCTGGTGTCTATCTATTCCTGGGCCCTTCCTTTTATAGCAACAAGGAGAGACCCAGGGTACATGCATAGGTGAAAGAGTAGGGGTCGATAGGAGCATGGCGCGCTGACCTACTCGAGGCCCCCGTACCGGCGTGGTCTCGAGCCGTCCCGTCTTAGTAGCCTGGTGATGATTACGCGTGCCCCTGTAGCCTGCTCTGCGCGCCGTCTTGGGCTGGTTCACCGGTCGCCTGCCTGTACGATACGGCGGCAGATCCGGCGGAGTGGTTGCGGTGCTGTCAGTCGACGCCCAACTCGTCCCTAGGAAGGAACCAGGTCCGGTCGAGGGTCAGACCCCGTGCAAAGCCCTGATGTCCGGAGCGCTGACCTTGGTTGTCTCGAGAGGGTCCTGATTAGACATTCCATCCCTGTTTCCCGCGCCATGACACGCCCTGGGTCGCTTGGTGGGGAAGGCTGCAAAAAGAACGACGGGATGGGTGCCTGTTCCCTATCACGCTTCCCGTGACCAGCGTGTTAGGTGGGAAAGCGGCAGGCGCATTTAATGCCCCGGCTCTCGTGCACGCATCAGGCGGCGGACAGTGTCCTTGCACTCGACGCCTCCTGGTTCGCTCGAGCCTGTCTCCGTATTCGACGGTAGCTGGCGCTCGACCCCTGACTGATTCGCTCGACGCTGTTTCCGTCTTCGAGGCTGCGGCCGTCGACCGCACACATGTATGACCAGAGCGTCGAGTTGAGGACCTCGACCTGCGTATGGGTAATCTCGTTATATGCGTCGGTGAGGGTACCCCTTACTGATATCCTCGACAGTAGCCCCCGAGTCTCCATTTGAGCGCTGGCGCTCGAGTGGAGGCTGTATTCCTGGGTCGAGCTTCCGTGGGGGCGCGCGAGCGACCCCGCGGGGGTAGCCCCCGAGCCCTTGGAGGAGTTTTTTGACTCCTTCGAGGGTTATTTTGCCTAATTCGCAGAAACGCTATCGACACCAGTGGTGGAAGGTTCTGATTGGCTTGTTTTGCGCGGAGGTTTCGACGTACTCTCGACAGAGCGAGCGTCTTCTACCCCAGGTTGAGTTCCTAGCGGATAGTCCAAGTGAGAACCTGTGCCCCTTTCGAGGGGGTCAGCTGTAGCCCGGAGGCGTTCTCATGAAGCAAAGTCGACGTGGTCGGGGATACTGGTCTCATTCGATAGAGTCCAGCGGCTCGACGCCTCCCGTCAGGGGGATTCCTCTCGACTGTCTCGACCCTACCTTGGACATCACCAGCGAGTCTTCGAGGCGGGCCTCGATTTTCGACCGCTCGCTGGGGATCCCTGACTCTGGTGCTCGAGATCGGCTGTCGAACCCTTTCGGTGGGCCAGTCTGCGACCTCTCGAGGCTTTCGCGGATACGCCCCTTGGCTTACAAGGGAAGGAAGAGGCCGTGGTGGTTCGCCTTTTTGCCCGTTGGGCGCGCCTTTTCAGGCGGGTGACGTTACGACACTGCGTCGGCGTGGAATTCAGAGCGTCCCATCTGTGAAGGGGGTGAGGACTGTTAGGTGGCGCATTTATGGGGGAGTTACCTTATTTCTCGGATCTATTCGTTGGCGGATCGCTGCCTATAAATACGCCATGGTAGCGCCGCTGCTCTTTGTTCCGCCTTCTTGCCTTCATCCTTTCGTTGCCTTAGCACTCTCGCTGTCTTACGCGCGCGCGCACCCCCTCGAGCGGTAGCGAATCCACCGTCCTTCCAACCAGGATGCCTGTGACACTCGTCGCCGCCGACGACTGGCGCCCGTCGTCGATGACGGAGCACCGGTTGCTAGAGCTTGAGAGTGAGGGACTCTTGCGCCGCCGCACCTCGTTGTCGTCTCCAGAGTAGATCACGCCGCCGGCGGGCCACAGGGAGCCCCAGCCGCCCGAGGGCTATGTGGTGTCGTTCGCCAAATTCCACCGCCACGGCCTGGGCGCTCCCCCGAGCCGCTTCATGCGGGCCCTCTGCTTCCACTATGGGGTGGAGCTCCAGCATTTCTCCCCGAAAGCCATCACCGTCGCGGCGGTCTTCGCCGCGGTGTGTGAAGGCTATCTGGGGATGATGCCCCACTGGGATCTGTGGCTCCATCTCTACAGGGGCGAGCTTTTCAACGCCCCCACCGGAACCACCGGCGTGAGGAAGCACGTGCGGGCCGGGTGCCTCAACCTGGTGTTGAAGACGAAGAAGACGGAGAGGCCGCGCGAGTACATCCCGGTGGGGTTGTCATCGAACCATGCCGGGTGGACTCGCAGTGGTTCTACCTGAGGAACGACGACGGTCTCTTCCCCGCTTACACCGGTCGTCTGATTACGGAGCGTCCGGACAACTGGACATACGGCGTCGTCCAAGAGCACCAATCGCGGCTCGACCCCTCCTCGACGCCATGAAGAAGCTGCGCCTGGAGGGCTTGTCCGCCGCTCTCGTCCTCTCGGCCGTCCATCGTCGAAGGGTCCTTCCTCTGATGTCTCGGCCGTTGAGGATGGACGAGATGGGGCCAGGCGTTTCGTCCCGGGATCTCGAGGCATGCCGGATGTCCAACGAGGCTCTGGCAGACGATGAGACCGCTGCCCGAGTTAGGGCGGCCATCGCCGGTGACTTTAAGTCGAAGCACGTCAACGGCTTCCCTATGAGGCCCGACGAAGGCTCGGTCGACCTGGTATGCTTTTTTCTCGCACATAACTCCGGTTCTGGGTTTTCCTCGATCCTTTTTAAACCTTCCTTTGTTCTGGCAGGGACGTATTGATATCCGGTCCTCGAGGCCCCCTGTGAAGGAGGACGAGGTCGATCGCAACAGACGGCGCCAGTCCGCCGAAAAGCTGAAGTCCGCCAAGGACTCTGCAAGGAAAGGGGAGAAAAAGAAGAACCTCGACCGCCAAGCATTAGATGCGCGTCGAGCTAAATCCAGGCAGAGGGGGGAGCCTGAGGAAGAATCCTCCAGCGAAGATGATAACGACGACAAGGGCAGCGATGACTCTGAGGGGATGGCGTCTCGCCTTGACCGGATCATCGAGGGTCCGCCTCGAGGCGACGTTGATGTCCCTCGGACGGAAGCTCCAATGGAGGGTCCGAGCGGATCTCACCGCCCTCGGGCCGACACCCCTCCTGCGCCCATGATCAGGTCTCCTTGCCGCTTTGATTTGACGACAATGTCGTCGACATAGGCCTCGATCGTCGACCCTATGTGCTTGCCGAACACATGGAGCATACAACGCTGGTATGTGGCTCCCGCATTTCGAAGTCCAAACGGCATGGTTACATAACAATACATCCCGAAAGGTGTGATGAAAGAGGTCGCGAGTTGGTCGGACTCTTTCATTTTTATTTGATGGTAACCAGAATATGCATCAAGAAAAGAAAGGGTTTCACATCCCGCAGTAGAATCAACAATTTGATCAATACGCGGTAATGGAAAGGGAACTTTTGGACATGCTTTATTTAAACTCGTGTAGTCGACACACATCCTCATTTTCCCATTCTTTTTCTTAACTAGTACAGGGTTTGCTAACCAGTCGGGATGGTGAACCTCCTTGATGAATCCAGCCGTCAAAAGCTTGTGGATCTCCTCGCCAATGATCTTGCGCTTCTCCTCGTCGAATCGGCGCAACCGTTGCTTCACTGGCTTGGAACCGGCTCGAATCTCCAAGGAGTGCTCGGCGACTTCCCTCGGGATACCTGGCATGTCCGAGGGACTCCATGCAAACATGTCGGCGTTCGCACGGAGAAAGTCGACGAGCACGGCTTCCTATTTGAGGTCGAGGTCGGCGCTGATCGTCAGCACCTTGCCATCGGAGTTGTTGGGGTCGAGCGGGATCTTCTTGGTTCCTTCTGCTGGCTCGAAGTTGCCCGCGTGGCGCTTGGGCTCTGGGGCTTCTGCAGCCAGGGCCTCGAGCTTCGCGACGAGCTCGGTGGAGTTCTCGACCGCCTCCCCATATTCGACGCACTCGATGTCGCATTCGTAGGCGTGCTCGAAAGAGGAGCTGATGGTAATGACGCCTTTGGGGCCGGGCATCTTCAGCTTTAAGTAGGTGTAGTTGGGTATGGCCATGAACTTGGCGTAGCCCGGGCGCCCGATGATGGCGTGGTACGTGCCCCGGAACCCGACCACCTCAAAGGTGAGGGTCTCCTTGGCCGTCGTGCCAAAGCAGACCGGTAGGTTGATTCGACCTACTGGCAGCGCCTTTTTCCCTGGCACGACACCATGGAAACCACCGGCACTTGGCTGGAGTCGTCCCCTATCGATGCCGAGGAGGTTGAGGGTCTCGAGGTAGATGATGTTGAGACTGCTGCCTCCATCCATTAGCACCTTTGAGAGCCGGGTGTTGACGATGATGAGGTCGACGACGAGCGGGTAGACACCTGGGGCAACCACTTTGTCGGGGTGGTCCTCTCGGTCGAAAGTGATGGGTGTGCTCGACCAGCTGAGATACTGGGGCACTGCCATTCTCGCCGCGAAGACCTCACGGCGTTCCCTCTTGCGCTGCCTTGCAGTCAGCTGCATCGAGGGCCCACCATAAATCATGTAGCAATCGTGGACGGCAGGGAAACCGTCGTCGTCCTTGTCGCCCTCCTTGTCGCCTCCTTTCTCCGAAATGCTTTTTCAGCATTCGACAGTCCTTGAGTTTATGGTTGGCTCCTCCTTTATGGTAAGGACACGGCTCCTCTAGCATCTTATCGAAGATACCTCCATCTGGTGGGCCTCGAGGCTTCTTCCGCTCCGTGGCGGCGACGAGGTCGTCGTCGAAGTTCTCCTGCTTGAACTGTCGCATTTTCTGCTTCTTCTGTTCTTCTTGAGCCCTCGCCTGGGGGGCTCGTCTTCACCGGCAGGTTGCTTGTCTTTCCTTCCTTCGCAACTGAAGAAGGCGCCGACTGCCTCCTCCCCTGCCGCGTAGTTTGCTACTACGTCCATCAGCTCGTCGACGGTCTGAGGTCGATTCCGACCCAATTCCCGCACTAAGTCTCGACTGGTGGTAACAGAGACAAAAGCTCGGTGCGCTGCTTTGAGAAGCGTCGAGCGTACTCTCGAAGAGTCTCCTGACTTCTGTTTACACTTGCTGAGGTCCCACGAGTTCCCGGGCCGTATGTAGGTTCCTTTGAAGTTACCCTCGAAGACTCTTAACCAAATCGACCCAGTCGTGGATCTGATTAGCTGGAAGTTCCTCGAGCCACCGACGGGCGGTGTCGGAGAGGAAGAGTGGCAGCTGTCTGATGATGGCTCGATCATCTCCTCGAGCGCCTCCTAGCTGACAGGCCAACCTAAAATCGGCCAGCCACAACTCTGGTTTGGTCTCACCATTGTATTTTGCGATGCTGGTCGGCGGTCGGAACGGACTGGGCAGGGGCGTGCTGCGGATTGCCCTGCTGAACACCCGTGGGCCTGGTGGCTCGGGGGCCATCCGATCTTCGTCGCTGTCGTACCTTCCACCGCGATGCGCGCTGTAACCGCGCTCTTCCGCATCCCCATACCTACGGCGTCGATTCTCTTCGATGTCACGCCGCGCGTCGTGTCGACGCTGATTGTCGACGGGGAGGACGAGAGCGGTCTTTCTACCTCGAGGGGGAGGCTGTTGATGGACTGACGCCTCCTTTTCGTTTTGGGGTGGCTCATCGCGCTTTTCGGTGGCGGCTCCTCGTCGTCGAGATGCCGAGCTTTCGGCTTGTTGTACTGCTGCTACCTGGAGCAGAGTTTGCACCTCGTCTCGGATGCGTCGAGCTTGGGAGTTCGATGGCTCTGGCATGTTGCGTAGCAGCATCGTTGCTGCCACCACATTTTGGCCCGCTCGAGGGAAACGGCTGACTGGCTGCTCTGGCTCCGCGTCTCCGACGATTTGCCGGTGTACCTCTCGAGCTCGCCTACGGACACTTCCGCCGGGTGGGTAAGGCAAGTCTTGTTCGAGGATTTGCTCGAGCAGGACGAGGCACTCTCGGTCCTCGTCGAGCTTTGTCTTGAGCTCTCGTAGCTGCGCAAGCTGCGCGGCCCTATCTTCCTGTGGAAGTGGGTCGACTTGTCCGCCGTCCCCAGGCGTCCTGGGGTCTTCCCTTGTTGCAGGGGCTCGACCGCCCGCAGCTGCGTCCTGTGTCCTCGTCGGTGGTTTCTACTGCCCCGTCGATGTGATAGCATTCCCTAGTAGGGTCGTAGCTATCAGTTTCGGAGTCGGAGTCCGGCTCGGCGGCGTAGAAACATCCACGTCCCTCCTCCAGCAGCCGTTGCCTGAGTGAGGTGATCGTGTATCGCCCAGGGCCTAGGCGGCGGAGGCCTCGCACTTGGGAGAAATCCGGCAGTTCGGACGTCGGCCGTAGTGCTTCAGAGTCACGTGGGAGGACCATTGGTCTCTCCACGTATGTCTGGGCGTTTGGGCATATTGCTCTGGCGAGCGACGCCGCGGCGTTGTCCAACCCGAATGGCAGTGCCCTTCTTGGGGTGGACAACCCGTGGGGAAGTAATCTGGCGGCGGGGGAGAGCGCGCGGGGCGCGTCACCTCTTGTCGTCGTGTGATGCTGGGCCGGCACGTCCATGGTCCCGGCACGCGGGGCTGCCGACTCCTGCGTCACCTCCTGCCTAGCGCGAACTGCTGGTCGTGATGAGGCAGAGGGGCGACGATGATGTTGTCCACGCCTCTTCTTGGGCGGGGAGGCGTGGTGGCGAGGGCATCTCGGGGCCCTCAACCGTGCTGGCGCAACGCGGGCTCCTTCCGGTCCTTTGACCGAGAGCAAGATCATGTCGTAGCCAGAGCCGGTCGACATGAACTCAAGGCTCCCGAACCAAATCACGGTGGAGCGTGGGATCAGCGAGGCGAGAGTGGCCATCTGGAAAGGAATGGGAAATCGATGAAAAACACGCAGGACCCCTACCTGGCGCGCCAACTGTCGGTGTTTTCCCCACGGGGGGTCACACCAACGAGTAAATTTGTATGCGTGCTCGCTTTTCCAGATGGTGATGCAAAAAGACACAAGAATTTATCCTGGTTCGGGCAAGAGAACGCCCTACGTCCAGCGGGGTGGGGAGAGTTTGTATTATTTTGCACCTAAGTGTTTGTACAGGGGTGAATACAAGCGTAGTGTGAGCGGGATGAAGTATGGGAGTTCTCCCGTGTGTGGGTGAAGTGTTGCCTGGTGTCTATCTATTCCTGGGCCCTTCCTTTTATAGCAACAAGGAGAGACCCAGGGTACATGCATAGGTGTCAGAGTAGGGGTCGATAGGAGCATGGCGCGCTGACCTACTCGAGGCCCCCGTACCGGCGTGGTCTTGAGCCGTCCCGTCTTAGTAGCCTGGTGATGATTACGCGTGCCCCTGTAGCCTGCTCTGCGCGCCGTCTTGGGCTGGTTCACCGGTCGCATGCCTGTACGATACGGCGGCAGATCCGGCGGAGTGGTTGCGGTGCTGTCAGTCGACGCCCAACTCGTCCCTAGGAAGGAACCAGGTCCGGTCGAGGGTCAGACCCCGTGCAAAGCCCTGATGTCCGGAGCGCTGACCTTGGTTGTCTCGAGGGGGTCCTGATTAGACATTCCATCCCTGTTTCCCGCGCCCTGACACGCCCTGGGTCGCTTGGTGGGGAAGGCTGCAAAAAGAACGACGGGATGGGTGCCTGTTCCCTATCACGCTTCCCGTGACCAGCGTGTTAGGTGGGAAAGCGGCAGGCGCATTTAATGCCCCGGCTCTCGTGCGCGCGTCAGGCGGCGGACAGTGTCCTTGCACTCGACGCCTCCTGGTTCGCTCGAGCCTGTCTCCGTATTCGACGGTAGCTGGCGCTCGACCCCTGACTGATTCGCTCGACGCTGTTTCCGTCTTCGAGGCTGCGGCCGTCGACCGCACACATGTATGACCAGAGCGTCGAGTTGAGGGCCTCGACCTGCGTATGGGTAATCTTGTTATATGCGTCGGTGAGGGTACCCCTTACTGATATCCTCGACACTTCTCACCCGGCAAGAAAACCCCCGAACCCCCACCCCCATCCATACACGGTGGCCTTTCTGTCACCCAAGTGGGAATTGTGCCAAGCCCCCAGTGCTTTGGTAAGAGGACGGGCGAGGGGATTTTTTTAACCCAGCCTAAAATTCGCTCCCACTGGAATTCGAACTCAGGACCTGGGAGGTGCCGCCGGATGGCCGGAGTGCCTAGACCAACTGATCTAGCATTCTTCGGCGATCAGAACTATATATTGTTAAAATACTAACACAACATGTAATTTAAATTTTCATAAATCATAGTATCAACAGGTTGTCAGCTAACTGTGAAAACAGTGAGAAAGCTACTAAAATGGTCATTTAATAACCCTATGTCAAACTCTATAAGAATAAAAACTCAGCAGTGCTATATGATGGTAAAAAAGCATTAAGTAACAATTGAAGACAAAAGTTTCACAGCTCTAAAGTTTGTTGTTAAATTAAAGGCCTCCATCCAGAACTCAGAATGAATTAACATAAATACTTAACCCATATCAGATTCTGAACAAGAACAAAAACTGCAGAAGCAATCAGAATATATTTCATCATCTACAAAGTACAAACATGCATCTACCTACTCAACTTTCTTGTTATTTAAATGCTTAGTTGTTGTAATTGTACAGATATTTCTAGGATATCACGAAAGAGTTAGTGATGTGTAACTTCCAACACAAGCATATGCAAGTTATTTAGCCTAGAAAGAAAACCAAGTATAACTTGAAATCAGAAAGTGGTCTAATAATTTATTTAATTACTTTAGTTACATATTTGTAGCGTTTAGGAATACTAATATATAAACAATGGCATTAGAAACTAGAAAGATTGTTTGTATTCATCAGTTCAGTATGGAGGAAAGAAACACATGACTATCAAAGAAAACAGATAACTTGAACCACTCTCTGAGATGGCTATTTTATAGTGGGTAGAGATAGGACATACTTTATTCTACCTGATAGTGTGTCACGAATGCGTGCACCAATGATTCTCTCTCCCGATTCATCCTTAATGAGGGAGACCACTTCAGCATAATTGAGAACAGCTGCACCAACAACTGCAGCAGTGCATGCCAACCCCACATTTAGCCGAGAGTCATTCATTTGACCATCATAGTACACAACTGTTCCTCTTAGGCTACGATCATGGCCATTTTTTGCAAGGGTTGGGAAAAGCTCAACTGATTCATCTACAGAATAATATCGTGACAAATGTAGTAGCCTTTTTCCAGCAACAAGATCATAAAACTTCAAACCAAACCAGTAGTATACAACCTCAAACCAGTTAAAGCAAGGAGTCATGCATGGCAAAGCATGGCACAAATGGGGAGCATTCTCAATAACCTGCTTGCGTTCCTTAAGGGCATGAAAAACAAGTTTCAGCTGCCCGTAATCAAGATTGAACACTGCCTTCTCCAAGTAGCGGACGCCTGGACAAATTGAATGAAATATAATAAGGGACAACAATAAATTAAATTTTCAATCCCAAAAAAACACAAAAAAAACTAGTGCAGTTATTTCTTGTTTGTAATTAAGCCGTTTCTGTTTCACAAAGTATTTTTTAAAAAATACAAAAAAAAATTACCCAATCTTTATATGTTCATCCGTACATTTGTTTCAAGCTAGCCATCTATCTGCAAATGATGGTACTATGGCAGAAAGTAGAATAAATTTATTGAGTATTCAGTAAGAGACAACACAAGAGCAAGACATTTTCACAGTAACGACAGGGAGATATTAACCTTATATCTCAATTTCGTTAGGTCAAAGTTAACAGCAGATTAGGCATAGTTGGCACGGTATATCAAGAAGTGAAAATCAACTGATTTTTGGAACCTTGGAAAAGGTTTTAGTTTGAGCATCAAATTGACATGAAAAGGTCACAAGTTCTTTTTCTGTTCTCCTAGCTCATTTTGAAGTTATCCTTGAAATTTTAGAGCATAACTCAATATCCAACCTGTCTACTCAATGTTTTTGATGATCTTTCATGTTCCCACCTCAGATTTTTCTTTATGTACAAGTAAAATAAAATACAGTTAAGAATGTTTAGATGCAAGATAAGCCTCATGTTTTGGATAGCGTATTGGATAGTAAATATTTTATGAACATGTTGACAAATAGCATCAGTCAGGAACGGTCAGTATCATAATACAGGTTCCTACACAGGCATAAATAAATATATTAGAAATTAGAAATAAATTTGCATTGCTCAAATAAAGCCAGGGCTTGCTAAGAGCAATTCTTGTGCCACTAACAAAGAAGTGCAATGCCATTGTAGAACAACTATTTCCAACACAAATTCAACAGATCCACTTGCTAATGTAGCCAGGCAATAATTATGTGTGCTACTACGATAGTGCATCGCACTACCAGCCCTAACATAAAAGCATCAAATAGACAACATTAGTTTCACCAAACTGCTACGAATGGGTCTTCCACTCTTGGTCATACCGGTGTTATAGGAGCCCAAATTTTGGGAAAAGCACAGAAAAGGGATATAGGTGAGCCCCAGGGTTTGGAGAAGGCCACGCACCGCCATGTATAAGTTTGGTGGATCGGGAGGAGGTTCCAGAAGAGAAATCCTCGCGCTCCACGAGGCCTACCCGGAGCCCGCGGGTGGCGGCATCGAGCGCGACGCCGCATCCGGTGGCGCCACCGCCAACGACGAGCACGTCCAGGGGCTCAGCGGGGGTGGACCCCGCCAGCGCCGCACGCTGCGCGTCTCGCGGGGGCGGGGCCGCCCCCGGCCGCGCAACGCGCTGCCGGGCCGCGTCGAGGGCGGCGGCGGAGGGGTCGGAGGCGGACGCGGATGAGGCGGCGAGAGCGGCGGCGAGCGCGGAGGAGGCAGCTAGGGCGGCGCCGGCGCGGCGGAGGCGCCACGTGGCCATGGGCGGCGCCTGACGCGTGGGTCTGCTTTTGGATTGTTCGGTTGGGGGATCCAAGGCCGGCACCGGCGGGCGGAAGTTGGGAGGAATGGGGGAGCAGTAGCGTTTCTTTTCTTCCTGATGATGCCCGCAAGTTGGGAGCGAAGCGTGTGTTTGGCCGTGTTTTTTTTTTTTTTTGAACACCTTTAAAAATGCAGTTTGGCCGGTTGTTTTCTTCGTGGTAGTATACGTGAGCTTTACACCCCAAAATCCCAACAAATTTCAGTCACATTAAAGGCCTGTTTGATTCTCTTTGCTAAATTTTAACTAACTAAAATTATTTTAACTACTCTTAGATGACTAATGAAACTAAACTATTTTAACTCTTTTAGTTAATGTGTTTAAAACTTTAGCTACTAAAGTGACTAAAGTTTAGCTAGCTAAAACTTAGTTGGTGGAACCAAACAGGGCCTAAATTTTTAAATACACATATTGAGCATTAAATATAGATAAAAAAATAAAATAATTACACGGTTTACCTCGAGACGAATCCTTTGAGTCTAGTTACTTTATAATTGAAAAAATAATTATTAAATATAAATTTCACTAACTAAACAAGACCTAAGAGCACCTCAAGTGTATCATGAAATCGCATACAAGGGTGTCGCAAAAAAAATCGCATACAATACGTGAACTTACTGGAGTACACGATAAGAGCACCTTCAGTATATATCATATCATGAAATCGAACCATAGAGTAAAAAAATGAAACCATGTACACTGAAGCGATTGAACCGTATTAATTAATCGGATTAAAAATCACATGTTATAGATGAGTCAAACCATACTACTCTAGAAAGCTAAGAGCATCTCCAGTGGTTTGCTAAACACACTTGTTATCTTATATAATTTGTCAAAACTAAATAAATGACCCCTCCAATGGTTTGCTAATCAACTTGCCAAAAAATGGCAACTTGCCATTCTGCAGCCTTCGACGCGCAAATTTGCGCGGCTCGTTCCGCTTGCCATCGCGAGATGCGGACGCCGCGGCCTCCTCTCCCGCACGAGTGAATTTTCATCATCGGTTCCCGCGTCTCTCGGACTCCTCGCGCTTGGCATATCTCTCGGTCTTTCGTGTTGAAACCTGTTCCCTGGCGACTCCCCTGCTGATCGGCGAGTCGCTCGTGGCCCTGCGTCGTCCGGCCTCCGCCCCCCGCCCACGTGTCGTCGGCCCTGCGTCGTCCGGCCTCCGCCTCCCGCCCGCGCGCCATTCAGATCAAGGTACATGGTACCCTGCTTGCCTGCATCCTCCCTAGGGCCTGATCTTCTTCGTGGAACCTTGCTTGATCTGCAGATAGAATCCATATGCTTGATCTTCTTGATGTGCTTCTTCTTCTTCATATGATTATACTTGTGAGTTTTGATCTTCTTCATAAAAATTAAAACTGTTGTATATATCTAGGGGCTTTGTCATTGATCAGTCCCTGCTAAAGTTCTCTTATTCAGTCACTGATTGATCACGTGATTGGAAAATAGAAGGTATATTTTGTATGTCATATGCCATAGTTTTCAATCAACAGATTTATAATCAGGCTATTGTATGTCAATTAGTAGAGGCTACTGTCGTTTTTTATTTTTTTCGAAGACATGGCAGCAACCTGTTATTTTCTGCAACCTGTTGTTTATTGCAAACAGTACCGTGCAAGTTATTTTTATTGTAGCAACCTGTTGTTTATACATTTTTTTGAAATGTATATTTGTGTAGAGTTATGGAGATGCAAGGAGAAGATGGAGGTTTCTTGTCGGACATTCTCAATGGAGCAAATGGTAGTGTTGCTGGTTTGGACCAATTAGACTTTGGACTGACTCAAGACACTCAAGACACTCAGCAGGAAGTGCAAGCTAGCAAGAGTACAAAGGGAAGGACCAAAAATTTTCATTGGAGGGATGATGAAATTATATGCTCGGCTTGGTTGAATGTAAGCAAAGATCCCTTTGTTGGTGCCAATCAATCTCGGTCGTCTTTTTGGGGTAGAGTTCATGCTTTTTTTGAGAAACACAAGAAAACTACAGCTGTGAGGACAGAGAGTTCCATCATGCATAGGTGGTTGACAATTCAGTACCAAGTCAACAAGTTTTGCGCATGCTATGAAGCAATTCTACGAAGGAATCAAAGTGGTTTAACTATCGATGACAAGGTAAAAGTCATGTGCTGTTTTTTTAAGTGTGGTTATTTGTAAATGACATGCACTGATTTTGTTTGTAGATTGATAAAGCAAAAAGGTTGTATATCGAATGGGACAAGGACAACAAATCATTTGGTCTTCTACATTGCTACACCTTACTGAAGGGGGAAGACAAATGGCAAGCGAAGATGATAGAACTGGCCGAGATTGAGAAAGAGAAACAAGCAAACAAGAAGAAACAGAAGACTTCGACTAAGGTGTCGAGGCCGAGAGATGATGAAGTCATTAGTGAGGATCAAGTCAATGAGGATCAAGTCATTGAACTTGATTCTGAGTCTTCGAAACCAAGGAAGAGATCAGATGGAATTAAGAAGGCAAAAGCTAATTTGAGGGGTAGAGGAGGCGAGGCTTGCATGGAAGCTTTCGTAAAGATGATGGCTGAGAAGAAGGCCTTGGACATGCAAAAGAAGAAGGCCAAAGACGAGAGGTTCATGGCTTCATTAGAGTTAGAGAAGGCTACATTTGAGCTAGAGAAGAAACGGGTAGCAATCGAAGAAAAAAAAAGCAAAAGCCGAAGAAAAAAGGCAAAAGCTAATCTAATGAAGGAAGAGAAAGAAATTATGTTAGCGGACATGTCCTCCGTCAATCCAATCCAGCGTGAATGGCTTGAGAAGATGCAGCAGCAGATTGTCGAGAGGATGCTAGAAAATTAAGTTTATTCTAGTTCGGCTTATATAAATTTTAGTTAAAGTTCTTGTTAAGTTCAGACTATGTATCCTTAATTTCAGTTGAATTTTGTTGCCTTGTGATCTGGGCAATATTTGAGTTATTAAATGTGCTGTACAATTTGACGGCAACATGACACATGTATGTGCTAGTAACAAAACGGTTCATGGATCAACATTTGTTGCTCAACAGGACGAATAAACAGATAGCATAAAATAAAACACTCAGACAGAGTCTGACAATGATAAACAGGTAGCAAATGATCATTCCACTTAAACATAAACACTCAGACTTAATCAAACGTTGATTCTTCCTAAACATAAACAGATACAAATGCACTGAATAAACATAAGCTAATATAAATCCGGATGACGGTTCCACAGGTGCTCGATAATGTCTTCTTTTAATTGATCATGTGTTTCCTTACTTCTGATTTTTCTGTGAGCAGCAATGTATTCGTCAAGTGTCCGAGTAGGTCGTCCATGAGCAGGTTCGACATTATCTCCACCGTAATCAAAACGCTCATGAGGATCGACTATGAATCCTTCATCTTCCACAATCATATTGTGCATAATCACACAAGCTCTCATAATCTGAGATATTGTCTCTTTGTCCCAAATGTGAACAGGACCTCGAACGGTAGCAAATCTAGCTTGAAGAACCCAAAAGCTCTCTCGACCATCTTCCTAGCTGATTCTTGCGCTTTGGCAAAATATTGCCTCTTGTTCCCCATAGGAAGACTGATCGACTTGACTAAAGTAGCCCGTGTGGGATATATGCCATCAGCTAGGTAGTAGCCCATTGTGTAATCATGGCCGTTAATGGAATAGTTAACTTGTGGAGCTCTACCTTCTGCCAAGTTATCAAACAAAGGAGACCTATGCAGAACATTGATATCATTATGAGACCCGGGCATTCCAAAGAAGGCATGCCATATCCAAAGGTCATTTGAAGCAACTGCCTCCAAAATGATAGTGGGCTTCTCAACATGCCCCTTGTACTGACCTTGCTTCTCGTATGGACAATTCTTCCACGCCCAATGCATACAATCGATAGAACCTAACATGCCGGGAAAACCTTTTTGCTCACCAATTGCAAGTAAGCGTGCTACGTCCGCCTTAGTGGGATATCTAAGATATTCCTCTCCAAAGATTTCATCCACTGCAACAATAAACCTCTGTAAGGATCAAAAACCTGAAACTCAAAAACTCAAGTTGCAGAAGTTAAATGCATGTCGGTACCACCGACAGTTTGGGCCGGTACTACTGGTGTAAGACAGCCGGTACTACCGACGCAAACTGCTGGTACTACCGACCTCCTAAGAGAGCTACGAAATCAGAGTATAATGAGTTTTGATTTCAGATCTGGGAGTTACCCCACTCTCCTAGATGTAGTTGAGGATGATGTTGAAGTTCCCTTGACTCGGTTCTTCCCCAAAACGTAGATCGGCCCTTGTTCACCTATGAAAATGGGTAGAGAGGAAGAAGACAAGAACACAAGAACAAGGATAGTCGAAGCTACCTCCACAGCAAGACAAGATATTTATCCCGAGGTTCGGCAATCCCCACTAAGGAGTTCCTACGTCCTCGTTGTTGAGGTGACCACGAAGGTCCGACCACTTAGGTCTCCTCCCTCAAGTAACCACGAAGGTTAGCTAGAGATTTCCACTAAGAATCAAAGGGTAATACAAACACTTCGGGGTGCCCTCACAAGTGAAACAACATGGGCAACCATGAAGAACACCTAGCCGGCTAGGGTTCCAAGAACCCAAGAGTAATAAATGCAAACCAACCGGTAAGACGAAGAAACCAAGTGCTCAAGTCGCGAATCGAAGCTCCCAACTCTCTAATCTCACTTCTCTAGCTCGAATCTCTCAAGGAGTGAAGTCTAGGAGCAAAGAAGGAGAGAGAGTGGGTGAGACAAAGATTGGAGACTGTTTTCTCAGATGTGGATTCAAAGGAATGGAAGAGCCAACGGTCAGAAATGAGGGAAGAGCTATTTATACATAGGTCCTGAACAACTGCCGGTACTACCGGGGCAACCACCGGTACGGTAAGAAGTCTCTATGATTTGCGAGAAATAAGCCTACCGGTACCGTCGGGCTTTTGTCGGTACTACCGACCATTGCCGGTACCACCGGTGGAAGGCCGGTACCACCGGCAGTTCAAATCTCCGCAACCAAAGTCAGCGCAGATTTGGCCTGCCGGTACTACCGGCGTTTCACACCGGTACTACTGGTGCTGGCCGGTACCACCGGCCCGAGCCCGGTACTACCGGTAGTTCATTTTCTCGCAAAACTTAGGAGAAGGGCTGGCACTGCCGGTACCACCGGCCCTGAGGGTTGGTACTACCGGGTCACCCTGGCAGAGAAGAAATTTCCTGAGTGCCTATGAGTGCAAGTGTGTCTCTCATGCGCATTAAGTAAGTTGACTTGAGCACCCCTATCCTCATCTTACCAACTTAATTTGCATCCCTCTTGATAGTACGACATTTCCTAAAACTCAACAAAAGATAAAAACTTTGTAGCCACTTGAGTCGAAACGCCATTCATCTGTTGAAAACTTGGGGTGCTAAAATTGACCGAATGTTTTCGTTCAACTCCATCAATGGACCAACACATTTGGTAAATTGGGCTTTTTCCACATCTCATGTGTTATCCTCATTCTTATTTTACCTGCTTGTCATCTCAACAAATCTCATTAGTCCTCTAATTGTGTGGTCATTATCACCAAAACCCACAACTAGGGCTTGATTGCACTTACAATCTCCTCCTTTTTGGTAATTGATGACAACATAACTAGAGCTTACAAAAATATTTAAAGTACAACTGAGATTTTGAAGTCATGGGTGTAGAGACTCCCCCTAAATATGTGAATGGAGAATTGAATTCTCAAATTGGCATAAGAGGCCAAAATTCACGTTTCACATATAGAGTTAAGTGATGGGGCTCCCCCTACATCCATGCTTCTGTGGGGGCACATAGTGTCACAAGAATATATGTGATGCGTATGACAAGTATGCACACCATCAATTAAGGCAAGGAAAAAAAATTGTACCCCCCTCTCATTCTCCCCCTTTGGCAACAAGCACCAAAAAGTGAGAAAGGAAGAAAGAGGGATACAACACACTTAACATGTTATGGTCAGCAACAGATAAACAAGAACAAGTAATGACCATAAAATGCAAGTTCTCTTTTGATAAAGCATTTTGAACCATATTATGAACCTTTTTGCAAACCTTTTGCCTAGATACTAGTTGATCAATCAAAGGTGTGCTAAATTTCAAACCACGTTATGAGAATCAAGTATATTTAGCTCACTACGCAAAGCACAAAACCTTGTCTCGTCAAGAGGCTTAGTGAAGATATCGGCTAGTTGCTTTTCGGTGCTCACATGTGAAAGGTCCTAATATGGCTAGAGGGGGGGTGAATAGCCTATTTAAAAATTCTACAAACTCACTAGAGCAAGAGGTTAGTAAATAACAAAGCGAAGCTTTTTGCTCTAGCTCTAATGGGGTGTTTGCAAGCCACCTATCCAACAATTCTAGTTGATATAATCACTAGGCACACAAGAGCTATGTCACTACTTACACTAGAAAGCTACCTAAAGTTTCTATACAAGAGAGTAAGCTACTCTAATTTGCGGGAATGTAAAGAGATGGTTTGAACTTTATACCGCCGCGTAGAAGGGATGAACCAATCAATAATATGAAGTCCAATCACCGGGAGAAATCCAATGAACAATCACAATGGAGACACCCAATTTTTCTCCCGAGGTTCACGTGCTTGCCGGCATGCTACGTCCCCGTTGTGTCGACCAACACTTGGTGGTTCGGTGGCTAAGAGGTGTAGCACGAATCTCGTCCTCACTAGGACACAACAAGAACCTACCCACAAGTGAGGTAACTCAATGACACGAGCAATCCACTAGAGTTACCATTTGGCTCTCCGCCGGGGAAGGTACAAGACCACTCACAATCACCGGGAGATGGCCACGAACAATCGCCAACTCGTGCCAATCCTCCTTCGCTGCTCCAAGCCGTCTAGGTGGTGGCAACCACCAAGAGTAACAAGAAAACCGCAGCTAGAACGATCCTCAAGTGCCACTAGATGCAATCACTCAAGCAAATGCACTTGGAATCACTCCCAATCTCACAAAGATGTATAATCTATTAAGGAGATGAGTGGGAGGAGTTTGCTTAGGCTCACAAGGATGTCAAGTATGTTAGAATGCCAAGAGTGTGAGCCCCAAGCCGGCCAAACACGTATTTATAGCCCCTCAAACAAATAGAGCCGTTGGCTCTTTCACTGGGCGAAATACGGGGTCACCAGACGTTCTTAAAGGGGCACCGGACGCTCAACACCAGCGTCCGGTGCTCCAACGTCAGCCGTGTGTCAGAGTCTAACGGTAACCTGCAGAGCACCGGACGCTGAGCAAGTTCCGGTGCACACCGGACTCATGCGCAGAGAGCTTCGCAAACTCACAAGGTCACCGGACGCGAGCCACCGGACGCACCCTGAGCGTCCGGTGCTCACCGGACTCATGCGCAGAGAGGTTTGCAAAACCTCCTCACACCGGACGCACACCACTGGACGCTCCAAGCTGCGTCCGGTGCCTATCGTCCGGTGCCTAACCCTAACCGAGTCAGGCTGCCTGCTCACCGGACGAACAGGAACAGCGTCCGGTGCTTCTGAGTCAACGTCCGGTGAGTGTTCCTCAGTGAGAAACACTCCCGCGACTTCTCCAAATTTCCCACCGGCGCAATAGAAAATATGCACTTCATTTTCTCAAAAGCGTCGAATCCCGCCGAGAGGAACCCATCCTCTCTCTACCCTTCAAACTCCACCTCCTCCTCAAAGTGTGCCAACACCACAACGAGTGTACCAACAAGTGCACGTGTGTTAGCATTTTCACAATCGTTTTCTTTGAAGGAGTTAAGTTAGCTCACTAGGTTCTAAATGCATGCACATGAACAATGACACCTAGTGGCACTTGATAACCGCTTAGCCAAGGAATTCCCCTCTTTATAGTACGGCTATCTATCCTAAATGTGATCACACCCTCTATGGTGTCTTGATCACCAAAGCTAAAACCCTAAGCAATACCTTTGCCTTTATCTCCATAGGGTTTTGTTTTTCTCTTTCTTCTTTTCCAAGTTGAGCACTTGATCATCTTGTGGTCATCACCATCATCACCATGATCATCACTTGCTCCATCACTTGGCATGTACCAACCTCATTAAGTCTACACACACTTAGTATAGAGGTTAGTACTAGGGTTTCATCAATTATCCAAAACCAAACTAGGGCTTTCAACATGGCAAATTTCGATATCTCCTTTGGCTTCGTGGTCTCTCAAGAAGTGATGTCGGACGTCTATGTGCTTAGTTCTTGAATGGCTTACGGGATTGTTTGCAAGCTTTATGGCACTTTCATTGTCACACAATAATGGGATTTTGGTAAAACGACATCCGAAGTCACGAAGGGTTTGCCTCATCCAAAGTAGTTGAGCACAACATGCACCGGCTGCAACATACTCGGCCTCGGCGGTGGAAAGGGCTACACAATTTTGTTTTTTAGAACTCCAAGACACTAGGGACCGTCCAAGGAATTGACATGTCCCCGAAGTGCTTTTTCGATCCACTTTGCAACCGGCGTAATCGGAGTCCGAATACCCAAGTAAATCAAACTTAGAGCCCTTAGGATACCACAAGCCAAGGTTAGGAGTGTGTACTAAATATCTCAAGATTCTCTTAACAGCCACTAAGTCGCACTCTTTTGGGTTAGCTTGAAATCTAGCACATATGCACACACTAAGCATAATATCAGGCCTAGATGTACACAAATAGAGTAGAGAGCCAATCATGGAGTGATATACCTTTTGGTCGATGGCTTTCCCTTCCTCATTAAGATCAAGATGTCCATTGGTTGGCATGAGAGTTTTTATGGGCTTTGCATTCACCATGTCAAACTTCTTTAGCATATCATGGGTGTACTTAGTTTGGCTAATGAAAGTTCCATCGTTTAATTGCTTGATTTGAAAACCAAGAAAGAACTTCAATTCACCCATCATAGACATCTCAAATCTCTTGGTCATGATCCTACTAAATTCCTCACAAAACTCTTGGTTAGTACTACCAAATATTATGTCATCGACATATATTTGGCACACAAATATATCTTTATTGACTTTGCGAGTGAAAAGGGTAGGATCAGCTTTGACTATTTCAAAGCCTTGTTTGAGCAAGAATTCCTTAAGGCATTCATACCATGCTCTTGGTGCTTGCTTAAGCCCATAGAGCGCCTTTTGGAGTTTGTAGACGTGGTTGGGGAACTTGGGATCTTCAAAACCTGGTGGTTGCTCAACATAGACAAGCTCTTGGATAGGGCCATTGAGAAATGCACTTTTGACATCCATTTGATATAGCTTGAAGTCATGATGGGCAGCAAAGTCTAAAAGCATTTGGATTGCCTCAAGCCTTGACACTGGTGCATATGTTTCTTCAAAGTCCAAGCCCTCTACTTGAGTGTAGCCTTGAGCAACCAATCTTGCTTTGTTCCTAGTCACCACTCCATTTTCATCCTGCTTGTTGCGGAAGACCCACTTAGTGCCAATCACGTTCGTCTTGGGTCTTTCCACCAATGTCCAAACTTGATTTCTTTCAAAGTTATTCAACTCTTGTTGCATGGACATCACCCAGTCCTCATCTTCAAGAGCCTTTTCAACCTTGACTGGTCCCACAGGAGAAACAAAAGAGTAATATTGACAAAAATTTGCTAAATGAGAACGTGTCAATACCCCCTTTTGAAGACTCCCAAGGATGTTGTCGATGGGGTGATCTCGTTGAATGATTTGCTTGAGTCTTGGATGCTCGATGGCCTCTTGATCACTTTCTAGATCTTTAGCTTCTTCTTCTTCAAATATGGGTTGTAGGTTTTGTCCTCGAATTTGAGTTGGACTTGCTGCTGTTGTTGAAGGGGGTGCGGCATTACCACTCTTAGGTGTGGCACAACTGCTCTGTTGTGCTGCAGCAGGGGTTTGCTCCCCCTCAATATCAGGTACATCAGCGGAAACTTGTTCACCAGCAGCTTGGGAAACCACCACATCAGTGACTTCATCTTCTTGTGGCCTAATATCACCAATAGCCAATTGTTTGATTGCATCACAAGGTGGATCCACCTTTCCTACAACACTTGAATCAACTTGCTCTACTTGAGAGCCATTAGATTCATCAAATGTCACATCTACCGCTATTTCAACTCTCCCTGAGGTTTTGTTGAAAACACGATAGGCATGCTCATTTGATCCATAACCAAGAAGAAAACCTTCATCAACTTTAGGTGCAAACTTAGATGTTTTGGGTTTCTTGTTAAGTATGAAAAACTTACACCCAAACACTCTAAAGTAAGACACCTTTGGTTTGTTACCGGTTAGAAGCTCATATGAAGTTTTCTTCAATTTCTTGTGTAGGTAGAGGCGATTGATGGCATGGCAAGTGGTGTTGACAGCGTCACACCAAATAAATCTGAAGTCTTGTACTCATCTAGCATTGTCCTTGCCATATCAATGAGTGTTCGGTTCTTCCTCTCTACTACACCATTTTGTTGAGGGGTGTATGGACTTGAGAACTCATGCTTGATGCCCTCTTCATCAAGGAACTCCTCAACTTGAGTGTTCTTGAATTCGGTCCCATTATCACTTCTCATCTTCTTGATGGGGAGACTAAACTCCTTTTGAGCTCTTCTAACAAATGTCTTCACTTTGTCCCTAACTTGACACTTATCAAACAAGAAAAATACCCAAGTGAAACGGGAATAGTCATCAACAATAACAAGGCCATATTTGTTACCCCCGATACTTAGGTAGGCGACCGGTCCAAGGAGATCCATGTGGATGAGCTCCAATGGTTGTGTGGTGGTCATGATGCTCTTTGGTGGGTGAGGTACGCCAACTTGATTTCCGGCTTGACAAGCTCTACATATCCTATCTTTCTCAAAGTGAACATTTGTTAGTCCAAGAATGTGTTCATCCTTTTGAAGTTTGGCCAAGTTCCTCATCCCAACATGGGCTAGTCGGCGATGCTAAAGCCAACCCATGCTAGATTTTGCCACTAAACAGGTCTCAAGATTAGCTTTACTTTTGTTGAAATCAACTAGGTAAAGCTTATTCTTTAAACGACCCGTAAAGACAATAGAGGAATCCTCCCTTCTAAAGACTTCCACACCCTTATCCGTAAAGAGACAATTGTAACCCATCTCACACAATTGAGAAACGGATAACAAATTGTAGCTCAACGAATCAACATGCAAAACATTTGTAATTGAATGCTCAAGGGTTATAGCAACTTTACCGAGACCAAGCACCCCCCCCTTAGAATTGTCTCCAAAGACAATATTCTCATTTGAGTCCACCTTTGGGGTATATGATTGGAACATACTCCTTTCTCCGGTCATATGATTTGTACATCCACTATCAAGCACCCAACTTGATCCACCAGAGGAGTATGCCTGCAAAACAAGTTTAGTTGCTAGATTTATGTCCCCAAATAGACTTGGGGCCTTGCATGTTAGTCACAAGTATCTTAGGAACCCAAATGGAAGTATTCTTGTAGACATTGGTCCCCTTGCCAACATACTTAGCAACAACTTCACCACGGTTGTTGCTCTTCAACACAAAGCATGATGACAAGCTTTGTCAAGGTGCATGCACCTTTGGTTGATAAGCATACTTGTTTGGAGTTCCCCATATTAATTCCTTTGGCTTTTGGGAAATCTTCTTTTCCTTGTATGTCACTTTCTTTTTGGGCTTAGTTTGATCAGGAACAAAATTGGTAGCCTTCCCATTTTTGCGGGGCGTGATGTTACCGCCCTTCATCATGGTATTGCCACTATGTGGCACTACCGCTCGCGGACGTTGTATTGTCACAATCTGTGCAGGCCGCTCTACACCAATTTTGCCCTTCCTTTCAAACTTGACACACTCATAGCCATTGATTATCTTTCTTCCATTTGTCTTGGCTCCTATTGTGTGTCCAAGCCCATGCTTGATTGAGGGATGTCTCCCTTGCTTGAATTGAGGCCCTTTTGGATCATTTTCCCTTTTATCACTCACTTGAGCCTTACCACCCAAGCAATTCTTACTAATGATCCCATTGAGCCTTTCAATCCCCTTTCTCATAGTCTCTAAGTTTACAAGGTTAGTAGAATAAGCATTCAAATCAAGATTATAACATTTTCCACAACCTTGACTAGTGGAGGGAGTAGAGGCATCCTTTGCCTTAGAGGGATGTGAGTTGCTATCCCAAAGAATGCTATACTGTTCCTCAAGTTGCTTGTACTTTCCATCTATGTCACAATACTTTTGCTTGAGGGCAATATTTGCTTTCTTTGTGATAGCATGGGCCCCTTGCTCTTTGGCCAAAGCCTCGCGCAAGGATTCCACCTCACTTCTCTCTAATGCAAGAGCTTCCTTGCTAGCAATGTAGAGGTTCTCTTGTTTTATAAGAGTCTCTTCACTAGATTCTAACTCAGCTTGAACACTCTCTAAATCCTCCATTAGTTTAGTGATGAACAGTTTGGTCTTGCTATCCAAATTTTTAGTTATATTATCAATTTCTTCATCACTAGACACATCATCACTAGAGTAATCACTTATATCACTACTAGATGTGTCACTAGGGGGAGAAGGTTTGGATTTGGATTTTACCTTCTCACTCTTTGCCATAAGACAAATGTGAGGGGAGTAGTAGTCATCATCAAACATGTTGTTGAAGAGCCTTGGTGTGGAGGATGGCTTGTGAATAGCCACAGTTGCAATCTTCTCATCCTCCTCACTTGAGCTATCTCTTGTTGAGTCCCATTCATGTCCAATGTGAGCTTCTCCCATGTGCCTTTTGCTCTTTTTGTAGTCGGTCTTGCTCTCTTTCTTGTCTCTCTTGTAATTGTTGTCTTCGATTTCATGAGGACAATGAGCAATGAGATGTTCGGTGCTTCCACAATTGTAGCATAGCCTCTTCTTCTTGTTTGGGAACTTCCTCTTCACTACCTTGTAGCCTTGCTTTTTGAGTCCCTTTTGATATCTTCTCAAAAAGAGAGCAATATCTTGCACTTTCTCATATTGTTCACTATCACTTTTATCTTCACTTGATGATGATGTTGTCTCTACTTCTTTGACTTGCTTTGGTGCTTTGGTCTTGCTAGTTGATGCTTGCTTGTTGGACTTGGGCTTGCTTGTGGAGGGTCGCTTGGTTGACTTGTTGGCTTTGAGAGCTACATCATCATTGATCTTGATGCCTTCTAGCTTTGCTTGCAGCTCACCAAGCTTCTTTCTTTCATTTGCTTCCTCTCTTTGCATATCAAATGTCAAAATCCTCCCAAGTACATCATTTGGTGTGAAGTACTCAAACTTCTTCTTGTCTCTAATTAGAGTGACTACGGTCTCATTTCTTAGTGAATAAGCTTCCAACATAATCTTGACAACCTTATAATCATCTAACTCATCACAACCATAGCCTCTAATATTGCCCACCAAGGACATCAACCTATCAAACATCTCTTGTGGCCCTTCTCCATCCAATATAACAAACCGATTGAGCTTGGCCATCATCAAATCAATTCTTGCCTTCCTTACTTTGTCAACTCCTTCATGTGCAAGGTGCAAAGTATCCCATATTTGCTTGGCAATGTCAACACCAATCACTCTATTCTACTCATCACCATCCAAAGCACTAAGCAACACACTTGTGGCTTGACCATTGAGGTGAATGATTCTCATCTCTTCTAATGTTGGGTTCTTGGGATCAACTGGTGACTCAAACCCATTGCAAACAACCTCCCAAATACGAGGGTGGAGACCTATAAGATAAGCTCTCATCAAGTGCTTCCACTTGGCAAAGTTAGTCCCATCAAAGTGAGGTAACTTCCCTGCGGGCACATTAATGAAAGACTTGCGATCATGGTTAGTCATAGACATAGAAGAATAGTTAAAGGATATAGCGGCATATTTGTTGTTGTCATTCTTCTTGCCCTTTCCTTTCTTGTCCTCCTTACTATGCACTTGATAGGACTCATCATCATCCCCATCTTCGGAGCTGCTAGAAAGCTCACTAGAAGATGTATTGGGAGCTTTGGCTTCTTCTTTCTTCTTCCGAGCTTCCCTTCTCTTTCTTCTTTCTTCTCTTTTGAGCCTTCTAGCTTCTTTTCTTGCCTTCTTCTCATCTAATCGTTGTCGCTCTTTCTTCTTTTCTCTTGCTTCTCTTTTGAGCTTTCTTGCTTCTTTCCTTTTTCTCTTCTCTTCTTCATTGAGAGCCCTTTCACCATCGGTAGGCTCGAGATGAGGAAGTGTGGTATTGCTTGCTATCGACACACTGAGTTGGCTGCTATCAGTGTCACTGTCATGCAAGCCCATTTCCTCCGGACGAACTTCCATAGACTTTGCACCGCTTGATCTTCCTCCGGGCTCCATACCTCACGCGGTGAAGCGCACACGAGGTAACCGGCTCTGATACCACTTGTAAGGATCCTTGGTAGCCTAGAGGGGGGTGAATAGGCGTATCTAAAAAACCTGAAACTCAAAAACTCAAGTTGCAGAAGTTAAATGCCTGTCGGTACCACCGACAGTTTGGGCCGGTACTATTGGTGTAAGACAGCCGGTACTACCGACGCAAACTGCTGGTACTACCGACCTCCTAAGAGAGCTACGAAATCAGAGTATAATGAGTTTTGATTTCAGATCTAGGAGTTACCCGACTCTCCTAGATGTAGTTGAGGATGATGTTGTAGTTCCCTTGACTTGGTTCTTCTCCAAAACGTAGATCGGCCCTTGTTCACCTATGAAAATGGGTAGAGAGGAAGAACACGAAGAACACAAGAACAAGGATAGTCGAAGCTACCTCCACAGCAAGACAAGATATTTATCCCGAGGTTCGGCAATCCCCACTAAGAAGTTCCTACGTCCTCGTTGTTGAGGTGACCACGAAGGTCCGACCACTTAGGTCTCCTCCCTCAAGTAACCACGAAGGTTAGCTAGAGATTTCCACTAAGAATCAAAGGGTAATACAAACACTTCGGGGTGCCCTCACAAGTGAAACAACACGGGCAACAACGAAGAACACCTACCCGGCTAGGGTTCCAAGAACCCAAGAGTAATAAATGCAAACCAACCGGCAAGACGAAGAAACCAAGTGCTCAAGTCACGAATCGAAGCTCTCAACTCTCTAATCTCACTTCTCTAGCTCGAATCTCTCAAGGAGTGAAGTCTAGGAGCAAAGAGGGAGAGAGAGTGGGTGAGACAAAGCTTGGAGACTGTTTTTTCAGATGTGGATTCAAAGGAATGGAAGAGCCAACGGTCAGAGATGAGGGAAGAGCTATTTATACATAGGTCCTGAACAACTGTCGGTACTACCGGGGCAACCACCGGCTACCTCAGATCTAACAGTAAGAAGTCTCTATGATTTGCGAGAAATAAGCCTACCGGTACCGCCGGGCTTTTGTCGGTACTACCGACCATTGCCGGTACCACCGGTGGAAGGCCGGTACCACCGGCAGTTCAAATCTCCGCAACCAAAGTCAGCGCAGATTTGGCCTGCCGGTACTACCGGCGTTTCACACCGGTACTACTGGTGCTGGCCGGTACCTAAAACTCAACAAAAGAGAAAAACTTTGTAGCCACTTGAGTCGAAACGTCATTCATCTGTTGAAAAGTTGGGGTGCTAAAATTCACCGAATGTTTTCGTTCAACTCCATCAATGGACCAACACATTTGGTAAATTGGGCTTTTTCCATCTCACATCTCATGTGTTATCCTTATTCTTATTTTACCTGCTTGTCATCTCAACAAATCTCATTAGTCCTCTAATTCTGTGGTCATTATCACCAAAACCCACAACTAGGGCTTGATTGCACTTACAACCTCCGTAGGCTCTCAAGTGTAGTACTCTCGCCAATGCGAATGTACTCATCTGTGGCATCAGCGGAAACCCCATAGGTGATCATACGCATTGCGGCAGTGATTTTTTGGAAACAACTCAATCCAAGTACGTTGGCCGCGTCCCTTTTCTGCACAAAGTAGTCATCGTGTGCTTCAACGGCGTTCATTATGCGTAAGAAAAGCTCCCTAGACATCCTATACCTGAATATAACAAAAATAAAGTTTAGCAACTCCTATTTAAACACATAGATCTAGTTAATCCGAAGTGAAAAAACACCAACCTTCGACGGAATAATTCAGGACCGTATGTTGGATTAACTGCCAAATAATCTTGAAACATCCTCTCGTGTCCGCCTTGTCTGTCGTAGATCATTGTACGACCTGGGACAGAGCCACCGTGTTTTTTTATTGGCAAAGGTGTCCACAATCGCAACAGTCCCTAATATCAAACTATCCTCATCATCGGATGATGAATCATCCAACTGCCTTTCAAGAAGGGACCTCTTCCTAGGCATGATTCCTGAATGATAAATATATCCTAAATCAAAACCCCAATTCACAATAACTGAAATAAATACTAGGTTGCTGCAATAAACAAAAGAGAGATAAATTCACAATCATTAAATTTGATGGAATACCCTAAACTCTGAACAAGCAAAAACTGTGAACCTGAACATATGGCCAGTAGCCTAAAAAATCATCATCATATATGCAGTTTGCACCATGAAGAAACGAACAGAGGGCAAGATCGAGCAATAGTTTTTATGTATATACTTCTATACATTTGTAAAAAAACACAAAAAAAAACAGAACTGGAGAAGATCAGAAACATTTCTGTAGGGCTGCGAGGATCACCTGGAGGGATCAGAGAGGAGATGAGCACGTAGCAGCGTTGGAGGAGATGGCCGTCTACTTCAAGGAGAGGGGGGGGCCGGCCACCAGCTGCGACTGGGAGAAGGATCACCAGCTTCGACGGCCGAAGACCTAGCGGCAACTACAGAAGCTCGTGACGCGCTGGGAGAAGGATCACGTGCGGAAGGGCAGGGAGAAAGATCGCGTGGACTTCGACGGCCGAAGGGCAGGGAGAAGTCCTCTCAAAGTTAGTTGATGAAGTGGGCCTACTTTTACTAATTTACCAAGCCCAAATAGTAAACCACTGGAGATACTAAGAATTTACACTTGCTATATGTTTTAGTCACTTGCCAAATCACAAGATTTGGCAAGTGATTTTAAGCAAACCACTGGAGATGCTCTAAGGCCTTGTTTAGATCTAAAATTTTTTGGGATTTTGATACCATAGCAATTTTGCTTTTATTTGGCAAACATTGTCTAATTATAGAGTAACTAGACTTAAAAGATTTATCTCGCGATTTACAGGTAAATTGTGCAATTAGTTTTTATTTTTATTTATATTTAATGTTCCATGTATGTGCCGTAGAATTCGATGTGACGAGGAATCTTGAAAAAATTTTGGTTTTAGAGTGAACTAAACAAGCCCTAAACCAGATTATATAGAAAGAACCGCCCCTTAGAAAGCTAAACCATATATGTAGAAAGAGAGTTTTTTCATTGCTTTTCTACCAGCTCTAGGGGAGTAGTGGATCCTATATATCAATGGGTTGTAGGTCTTGTTTAGTTGCACCTAAAATCTATTTTTTAGATTTCATGTCACATTGAATTTTAAGTACATGTATGGAGCATTAAATATAGATAAAAAAATAACTAATTGTATAGTTTATTTGTAATTTGCGAGATGAATTTTTTAAACCTAATTAGTCCATAGACAATAATTATCAAATACAAACGAAAGTGTTATAGTATCCAAATCCAAAAAAAATTTGAATCTAAACAAGACCTTAGGCCTTCCACAATGCAGTGATGCTTAAAAAAATATTGAGCCCCATATACAGGGACGGGCATTGAAGCCTAAAAGTGCTGCAACGTCCTAAATATCGGGCACGACACTATCTGACTCTTCTTAGGACCCACCCAAATTATTTTGCTCGTCGTCGATGAGCACCACGGTGACGAGCAGTAAAATAATTTTTTAAATAACTTAACACCGCATCAAGTAGTTGTGTCGCTATATGTTTTTCTGAAGTTAGCTACACTCGTTGCAATACGAAGAGCGACATTAGAGTCTTCTCTCTCTTCTTTTGGAAACCATTCAAGCGCATGTTGTGGAAGGCTTTAGTTGCCTCACATGCAGCGTGGCTACCGAGGGAAGATTTCACACGGGAGTTGTCTTAATATTGCACACACGCACACAATCCTAGTGTATAAGCTGCATCTACGACTCATATGCTAAGATACATAAGGTCATAACAAGACTTTATACGTGACGATCATATTACTCTAGCTATTAGAACTTATTTGTATGTGAGACAATTAAAAATGGGAGCATAGTCCCGAGCACATCACCCAAACTACCGTGGCTTATCTACATGTGAGTCAACTAAAAATGGGTCGCTCGGCATTCTTGTCGGCGTCGTACTTCTTGTTACGGATA
Source organism: Sorghum bicolor (assembly GCF_000003195.3). Classification (NCBI taxonomy): domain Eukaryota; kingdom Viridiplantae; phylum Streptophyta; class Magnoliopsida; order Poales; family Poaceae; genus Sorghum; species Sorghum bicolor. The sequence continues at coordinate 6,268,031 of NC_012875.2, forward strand.
TTTTACCGGGTGATCTCATCTCCTCGGATCCTCTTACGAGGAATCCTATCCTAACTACGACGTCCCCCACAACCGCCTACGGGATATCACCCATGACTACGCACGTACACGTGGAGACCGGTTCCACCTCCTTGATATCACCCACGACTCATCGTGAGCTCGAGTTTACTTGGGGCGAGAGTTTCCTCTCCCCCCGACTTGTATAAATACCCGTGATCAATGAATAAAGAAACACCGAGTTCATTCTATTCCTCTCTGTTCTCGTACTTTGGCATTCCACTCGTAACACGTTATCAGCACATCGCTCTTCCCTGCCCCAGAGGGGAATAGCTCGGTTGGATAGAACATCGTCGAGGGATCGACCTTCGCCCAGGGCATCACCCCAAGGTAGAATCATGCCTTTCCCTCGCCGTAATCCTGCCTCAATGGCTTCTCTCATCCTCCAAATCGTCTGGATGGCGATGAACCGTGCCCGGACATTGGGCACACACTTCGGCAACAACCGCCTTCAGGCGGAACTACTGGAGGACATCCGGGAACTCCTTGGAGAGGCTCGCGGCTATCGCTTTCGGGGCGAACGCCGTGATCTCAACAGGAACCCCGGGCATTTTCCTGTACGACGTCGTTTCGGGGGACACCGACGTGCAAACGTCGCCCCTCCGTCACGGCATCCGGTGGTGTCGTCCACGGCTTCGCCCGCGGTGCCATCCGCGGCTCCGCCCGCGGCGCCACCGTCGAGGGCACCGACTCCACCGGCGCCTCCAGCGCTGGTCCTCGCCTTGCCGGCTTCACCCCGGCCTCGGTGCCCGCTCCACGGCGACGGCCCGTGCCCACCACCGCCACCATCCATGGTGGCCAGCCAATGGCTGTCACTGGGCATAGAGCCTCAGTCGCCGATTCGGTACCTGACGCCAACGCCGTCCCCTGAGCGGGCTGCGCACAGTCCGCCTTTGCACCGTCCATCTCCACCAACAATAGCAGCGCGGATGTTGGCACCGACACGGCTGCCGGCGTACTTCGTTGACCCTGCACTCGCTGCACCTCCACCACCGCCACCACCTCCTCCTTCGCGACTCCGCCGCACGTGGATCAGCGTTCCCCATGGGCCTTCGTCTCGGGGGCGCGCACCCCTGGCTTAAGCTCGTCCAGGGTGGAAGGGGGAGGAGAAGGCGCTGGAGCCGCTCGGCGTGGCTCGGTGACGGTTCGGCGACGCTGTCCTCCGCGCGCGCGGTCATCCGTACATCGGCGAGCGCCCTCAGGCGACCACCGTGCGGCCCTGCTGCGGCCCACCGCGCGCGGCCAGATGGCCACCTCCCAGCGGCCTCGGCACCAGGCCGCGGCGACATCACGGCGCGGCCACGGCGCCTCGGCCCCAGCACGGCGGTGTCTACCCGCGGCCGCGGCCCGACGGCGAGCGGCAGCCGCACCTCGGCACGGCGTGGCCGGTCCGTCACGGTGGCCCAGCGAGCCATGGCGCCTGCCCGCCCGACGGCCGACTCTGCTCGGCGCCTCACGCGAGCGACTCGCCCGCCCCGTGCGCGGCAGCCGACGACCCGGCTCCTCCACACGCCCGCGCGCACGGCCCCGCCCGGCCTCGTCTCGCGACCGCGACTGCTGGGTGCTCGAGCCCGCGGCTCGGACCGCGCGGCCAGCCACTCCACTGCAGCGGCCCCACACGGGCACGCGAATCGAGGCGGCCACCGCGGGCCCACGCACAGGTGGCGGCGGCGACGCACCCCTGGGAGGCGCCCAGGGCCTTTGTGGCGGCGGTTGGCTGGGGGCTAGGGTTTCCAACCCTAGCCTCTGGCCCAATCCCCCCGACCCCCTCCCCACTTTGGGCCAAAATAACGGCCCAGGCCCAGGTTGGGGCCTGCGAGCTCTCAGCCTGGGCCAGTTATCATTGGCTTTTCATTTTTATGCATTAGCTAATTTTATTTACATAGCATTTTTCATTCCCTAAAATTACATCAGCTTTTTAGTCTAATTTTCTTGTAAATTTAGACACTGATGTATATATTGCATTGTAAATATTTTTACATTCCGCAATCATATTATGAATGAAAAAAAATTTACATGTCGAACGTGTTTTGTCTTTACAATTCCCTATCACATGTATATATGTAAATATTTTTATGGTCAATTTTTCTCCCCATTTGGAATGCTATTTTTCACTAGATGCCACCTTACTTTATTATTATTTTTGGCGACCACAAGGTAGTACTCATACTACTGCGGGATTTATTCCTCAAAGTGCACTTCCAAATTTAATAATAAACATACAAGGACTACATCCCAAAGTGAAAATATAAAATGGTCTACACCTCCATGGTGACTACCTATGTTCCACAAAATGAGAAATCAAAATACCATAAAACATATGCAAGTTTACCTTGCTACACATAAACAAGTTTACCTTGTTATTTACATACGCAATTTTATATTGCTTTACATACGCAATTTTACATTGCTTTACATACGCAATTTTATATTGTCTTACATACGCAATTTTACATTGCTTTACATATACAATTTTATATTGTTTTTATATAAGCAATTTACATTGTTGTATAAATATGCAATTACATTCTTGTTAATTTTACAACCCCAAAATTAATTAAATTTATGCAAATAAACATGTAGGCAATGGCCACCAAAGAGTCTGATGCCCAAGTTTCTTCTAAGAAGGAATTTACCGAGCTAGCTCTTGATGGACACAACTTCCCTACATGGGAGATGGATCTCAAAGTGAGTCTATCGTTACGCGGAATGTATAGGGCGACTGACACTCCCAAACAGGGAGATGCTCCATTGTCTGAACCATCCAAGTACCATGCCTTATACATAATAAGGAACCACATCCATTCAGATCTCAAAGCTGAATATCTGATGGAAGAGGACCCACGGGCTCTCTGGCTTGCTTTGCAACAGCGGTATGAGCAACAAAAGGCACTTATTCTCCCGGAGGCCACTCATGAGTGGAACCACCTCCGCATTCAAGATTTCAAATCTGTGAATGAATATAACCATGCCATGCACAAACTCAGTTCCAAACTGAGGTTTTGTGAAAAGGAGCCATCTGATGCAGAGAAAATTGAAAAGACTTTGTCTACCATGCTTCCCGCTCAAATGATCCTCCAACAGCAATACCGTGAGAGGGGATTCACAGTCTATTCTGATCTCATTAAAACATTACTTCAGGCTGAGAGGCACAATGAGCTCCTCATATGGAACTCCAATCAAGGCCCTGTCGGTGCCAAGCCTTTGCCCGAAGTACATGCAAATGCTCAGAAACAGACACCAAAGGATGCCAACAAAAATGGCAATCCTAGATCCTCCAAAGGCAAAAACAAACGCAAGGGACCCCGTAAGCCTCGAGGTGCTAAGGGCAAAGGCAACAACTCTAAGTCAAAAGACAAGTCCTCAACTTGTACAAAGTGTGGTTGCTACAACCACCCGACAAAGAAATGCCGCACCCCTAAGCACCTTGTGGAACTGTACTTGCATTCCGTGGGACGAGGACGCTCCAACCAAGGACGCTCCAACCAAGGTGGACAACCATCTGAAGCACACTTCAACGATCTGGCAGCCCCAAGATGTTCCAACCCCGCCCCAGTGGGACCGAGCAACACAATGGCGCCTCTTCCACCTGATGGCATGGCAAATGACTCCACCAACAACATGATCATCGAATACAATTCTGATGATCTGTTCGGCGACTACAATTAGATTGATAGTCATTTGAGATTTTAGTTTCATCATTCGCCTTCGGGATTGTAATAATTGACAATTTGTTTTTGCTACACTCTGTTTGATGTTCATTGACTTATGCACAATTCAACATCAATAAATGTTTATATTTCATATATATTCATGTTGAGAATTTCATTCTCTTTTATATTCTCTATTTTCATAGATTGTACAGGAGTCAATCCGATGGATGAGGAAATGTGCCTAGAGGACAGTGGCACCACTAACTCTATACTCAGGGAAATAAAATATTTCCAAACTCTCACAAAGAGCAAAGGAAATGTTTTAACAATCGCTGGACGCGATGCCGTAATAGCAGGTTCTGGAACAGCCATTATTACGCTCCCTATGGGTACAACGATTACAATCGAGGATGCACTTCTATATCCTCATTCAACTCGTACCTTATTGAGTTATAGAGATATCCGCAAAAATGGGTATCATATCGAAACCCATCACCAAAATAATGAGGAGTTCCTCCAAATTACAAAGGATAACGGATATGGCAGAGATACTCTCGAAAGAATTCCCTCAACTTCGTCTGGATTGTACTATTCATACATAAAACCCGTACAACATGTTGCGTACAAAGTAATTTTTAGAATGTCAATGCATTCCAAACTTGGCATGATCGCCTTGGTCACCCTGGCATAGGGATGATGAGAAAAATTACTAGCAGTTCTGTTGGTCACTCGCTAACCAATGCAAAATTTCCTCAATCCTCAGATTACACTTGCACCGCATGTGCAACAGGGAAATTAATTTTGAGGCCCTCTTCCCTCAAAATCAAAGTTGAACCACTCAACTTCCTTGAACGCATTGAAGGGGACATATGTGGCCCGATAAATCCTTTATCGGGACCGTTCAGGTACTTCATGGTTTTAATAGACGCATCCACATGATGGTCTCATGTGTCTTTGCTATCGACACGAAACCATGCTTTTGCCAAAATAATTGCGCAAGTTATCAAACTCAAAGCGCAACATCCTGAACATCAAATAAAATCCATTAGGATGGATAACGCTGCTGAATTTTCCTCTCGTGCCTTCAATGACTATTGTATGGCCTTAGGAATACAAGTACAACATTCTGTCCTATATGTCCATACACAAAATGGGTTAGCCGAGTCTCTCATCAAGAGAATCAAGCTCATTGCTAGACCGCTATTGCAGAATTGCAATCTACCAACCTCATGTTGGGATCATGCAGTCTTACACGCTGCTGAACTAATTCAATTGCGACCAACTGCATACCATGCAACGTCCCCGTTGCAACTAGTACATGGAAATCCCCCAAGCATTTCCCATCTGCGAAAGTTTGGTTGCGCTACATACGTACCGATCTCAACACCAAAGCGTACAACAATGGGCCCCCATAGAAAATTGGGGATCTATTTTTGGATACAGATCTCCGTCGATCATAAAGTATCTAGAGCCCACCACAGGGGACCTCTTTACGGCCCGGTACGCTGATTGTATCTTCAATGAAGATCATTTTCCGGCATTAGGGGGAGACTTACCACATCACAAACAATGCCAGGAAATCAATTGGGATGCCCCAGACATACCCAACTCAGATCCACGTACTTCAGAATCTGAACTCCAAGTTCAGAAAATCATAAATTTGCAACACATTGCAAACAACGTGCCAGACGCATTTACTGATTATAAGGGTGTTACAAAATCCTATAATCCAGCGAGAAATGTACCGGAAAGAGTAGAGGTACCAAACAAAACTACTCAACTCCCTAGTAAGAGGGGGAGAAGTACGGCTATCTCCACGGATACAACTTCTAGCAAGCAAAGGAAACGGAAGACAAAATCTTCTGATCTAGTAAATACAGCTCAACTTCATGTTGAGAAACACCAGTGGAGGTTCAACCTTCACATCCCACATCAACAGTGCACTCAATTACTGATGCTAGGACATCGAAATACCCTGATGCGACCATATTGGGAAATGATGATGCATCGGAAAGGGTCCATGAAATTTCCATCAACTATGCAGAAACTGGAGAGTCATTTGATAGAAAGACTACAATTGTTGACTCATATTTCTCCGCAATGATTGCCGAAATCCTTGAAAATGATCCAGATCCTAAGACCATGGAAGATTGCAAAATGCGCTCGGACTGGAACCAATGGAAGGATGCAATCCAAGCAGAAATATCCTCGCTCACAAAAAGACAGGTATTCTCACAAGTAATACCTACACCTCCACAAGTATTCCCTGTGGGATTCAAGTGGGTTTTCATCCGAAAGTGGAACGAGAACAATGAGGTGGTGAGATACAAAGCGAGGCTTGTAGCACAAGGGTTCACGCAGAGACCCGGCATTGACTTCAATGAAACATACTCTCCAGTCATGGGTGGAATAACATTCCGATACTTAATCTCTCTGGCTGTACAAAATCGTCTATCTATGCAGTTGATGGACGTAGTGACTGCATACCTCTATGGGTCACTCGATTCGGACATATACATGAATGTTCCTGACGGAATCCTAATACCGAATCAAAACGCAAATCGCAACATGTGTTGTGTAAAGCTACAGAAATCACTCTATGGCTTAAAGCAGTCGGGAAGAATGTGGTATAACCGACTCAGGGAGTACCTTCTACAGAAGGGCTTCTCCAACAGTGATGATTGCCCATGTGTCTTCATCAAGAAATCCCAAACGGGATTCTGCATCATATCGGTGTATGTCGATGATTTAAATATCATCGGCCACAAACAAGATATTGATGAGGCATGCAAACATCTTAAGACAGAGTTCGAGTTGAAGGATTTGGGTAAAACCGAATTCTGCTTAGGCCTAGAGCTTGAGCATCTTTCAACTGGAATCTTTGTGCATCAATCTGCATATGTCCAAAAAGTATTGGAGAGATTCAATATGGACAAAGCATATCCTTCCAAAACCCCTATGGTCGTTCGGTCTTTAGGACTAAACATTGATCCATTCAGACCACAAGATGAGGGGGAGGAAATCCTAGGACCTCATGTCCCATACCTTAGTGCCGTCGGAGCACTGATGTACCTTGTGAAAGCCCTAGTTTGGTTTTGGATAATTGATGAAACCCTAAGTACTAACCTCTATACTAAGTGTGTGTAGACTTAATGAGGTTGGTACATGCCAAGTGATGGAGCAAGAGATGATGATGGTGATGACCACAAGATGATAAAGTGCTCAACTTGGAAAAGAAGAAAGAGAAAAACAAAACCCTATGGAGATCAAGGCAAAGGTATTGCCTAGGGTTTTGGTTTTGGTGATCAAAACACCATAGAGGGTGTGATCACATTTAGGATAGATAGCCGTACTATTAAGAGGGGTAATCTCGTTGTGAAAACGGTTGTCTAAGTGCCACTAGGTGATTGGATTCCTTGCATGTGCATTAGGACCTAGTGAGCTAACTAAGTAACCCTTGAAAAATGTTTTGAAATATGCTAACACACGTGCACAAGTGTGGAGACACTTTGGTGTTGGCACATGGAAGCAAGGGAAGAAGATGAGTTCTTTGTGTGCAGCGCGTTCAGGCCGGACGCGTCCGGTATGAGGTCGGACGCGTCCGAGTTGAGGCACCGGACGCGGAAACGGTTTTCGCGTAGAGTCCGGTGTGCCTCGTCCGGTGAGTTCGTTTCTCGGTGAAACTCTCTAAGTTTGTGTCCGGTGCACACCGGACGAGTCTGGTGTGAACTAGGACACGTCTGAGTTGGCGTCCGGTGCAAACTCCTCTTGCAGAGCTCTCTGGGTGTGAGTCCGGTGCACACCGGACCGTCCGGTGTGTGCGTCCGGTGTGGCGACCGGTGTTGGCTCAAGTTTGCGACGCTCTCTGAGTTTGGGTCCGGTGCACACCGGACGCGTCCGGTGTGAACTAGGACGCGTCCGGTATTTCAAAAGTGAGCGTCCGGTGCCTTGTCAGTGTCAGAGGCAACGACTACTTTTCTAACGGTCAGGAGCACCGGACGTTGGTCTGGCTCATACCGGACGCGTCTGGTGTGAACTAGGACGCGTTCGGTGTGAACGCAGACAGTGGGATTTCCTACCAACGGCTAGTTGAAGCTTGGGACTTCTATTTATAGGCCTTGGCCGGTTCTTGCTCACTCTCTTGACTCTCTAACTTGTTGATACACCTTGTGAGCATACTCCCACACATCCCACTCACCTTGTTCAAGATTTGTTCATCCAAAGTGAGATTGGGAGAGATCCTAGTTGCGTTTGCTTAGAGTTTGAGCATCTAGTGGCACTAGTGATCGTTGAGCAGCGGGTTTGCTTGTTACTCTTGGTGGTTGCCGCCACCTAGACGGCTTGGAGCTGCGGAGGAGCTTTGGCACGAGTTGGTGATTGTTCGTGGCCATCTCCCGGTGATTGTGAGAGGTTTGTGCCTACCTCGGCGGAGTGCCAAAGGCAAGATTAGTGGATTGCTCATGTCATTGAGCTACCTCACTTGTGGGTAGGTTCTTGTGGTGTCCTAGTGAGGACGAGGTTCGTGCTACACCTCTTAGCCACCGAACCACCAAGTGTTGGTCAACACAACGGGGACGTAGCGTGCCGGCAAGCACGTGAACCTCGGGAGAAAAATTGCTTGTCTCCATTGTGTTTGTTCATTGGATTTCTCCTGGTGATTGGACTTCATATTATTGATTGGTTCATCTCCTCTACGCGGTGATATAAAGTTCAAACCATCTCCTTACATTCTCGCAAACTAGAGTAGCTTACTTACTTGTATAGAAACTTTAGGTAGCTTTCTAGTGTAAGTAGTGACATAGCTCTTGTGTGCCTAGTGATTATATCAACTAGAATTGTTGGATAGGTGGCTTGCAAACACCCCATTAGAGCTAGAGCAAAAAGCTTCGCTTTGTTATTTACTAACCTCTTGCTCTAGTGAGTTTGTAGAATTTTTAAATAGGCTATTCACCCCCCCTCTAGCCATATTAGGACCTTTCAAGTGGTATCAGAGCCGTGGTCACCGTTTGTGAAGGCTTAACAACCTCAGTGCTCAAATTATGGCTCAAATAGTGTTCAACCATGTTGGGGGCAAACCACCATTCTTTGATGGCACAAGTTCATTTGACTATTGGAAGAGAAAAATGAAGATGTACCTTGGATCAATAAATGATAGAGTGTGGGAAGTCACCGAAAATGACTTTGTGATTCTTGATCCCGCTAACCCCACCGACAATGAGAGAGTCAACAAGCAATGCAATACTATGGCTCTCAACACAATCTATAATGGCATTGATTCAAAGGTGTTTGAACAAGTCAAAGATCTTGAGAAGGCTAGTGAAGTGTGGACAAGACTAGAAGAAACATATGAGGGCACTACAACGGTAAAAAGTGCAAAATTGTATATGCTCAAGGACAAGCTATCCAACTTCAAGATGAAGGATGATGAGTCCATACCGGAGATGTTCTATAGGCTCCAAGTCATCATCAATGATCTCAAGGGACTTGGTGAGAAAGTAAAAGATGAGGACTTCATTCACAAGTTCTTGATGTGCTTGCCCAAGAGGTTCAAGACATTGAGAACAATCATCTTTAGAGGTGGATTGACGGGAGTATCTCCCAATGAGGTACTTGGAGATGTCATGACCGAAGATCAATATAATGACAATGATGATGATGAGGTCATGAAGAAGGATGATGATGACAAGAAGAAGAAGAGTGTAGCATTCAAAGCTAGCTCTTCATCCAAGAGCAAGAACAAGGGCAAGGCCAAGAAGGAAGAATCAAGTGATGAGGAGTGCTCCAATGATGATAGTGATGATGAAGCACTAGCACTCTTTGTCCGCAAGTTTGGCAAGATGATGATGAAGAAGGGCTATCACACAAGAAAGAGAAGAGATCACTTCAAGAACAAGGACCATGTGAGGCTATGCTACAAGTGCAAAAGCCCTGATCATATTGTGGCTGATTGTCCTTACAATAGTGACAATGATGAGCATGACAAGAAGAACAAGAAGGAGAAGAAAGAAAAGAAAGAAAAGAAAGAAAAGAAGATGGTCTTCAAGAAGAAGAAGAAGGGTGGATCCTATGTTGTGACATGGGATAGTGATGCTTCTTCGGATGATGATTCTAGTGATGATGACAAGGCATCTAAGAAGAAGGCGCTTGCAAGCATTGCTATCAACAAGCCATCACTCTTCGACACTCCTTCATGCTTCATGGCCAAGGGCCACAAGGTACAATATGATGAGAGTGAAAGTGAACATGAACATGATAGTGATAGTGATGATGAAAATGAATTCACTAATGAACAACTCATGAACATGTTAGAACAAGCCGATTCTCTTATTCAATCTAAAAACAAGAAGTGCAAAGAATTGGCCAAGAAGTTAAAAGCTCTTGAGCAATCCTTTGATGAGCTCAATGCTAATCATGAGAGGCTAGTGGAAGCCCATGAGAAGCTTGGCAAGGCTCACACCAAGCTTGAGAAAGCTCACTCCTTGTTGTTAGAAGAGAACAAGGAAAAGGTTGTTGTATCATGTGATGTGGGCACAACATGTGACTTAATTAAAGAATCACCCAACCTACCTATTGTTGTTGCCACTAACTCTTCTTGTAGGTCTTCATCCACCACCACCAACTCTACCTCCACTTCCAGTGTTAGTGTCACTTGTGATGCTTCACTAAAGGTTGAGAATGAGACTCTCAAGAGAGAGGTGGATGAGCTTGCTCACGCCCTAGGCAAGGCCTATGGTGGTGAGGCCCGCTTGCTAAAGTGCTTGGGTAGTCAAAGGTTTTCTCTCAACAAAGAGGGATTAGGCTATACCCCCAAGAAGGGCAAGAAACCTTTTGCAACTCACAAGCCTAGCTTTGTGAAGAGCAATGGTCGGTATTGCAACAAATGCAAGCAAGTTGGGCACCTAGAGCTTAATTGCAATAAAATGAACAAGAACAAGAAAATTGCTAATGTACCTTACATTCCTTTTGATTCTTGTTATGTGCTTACCAAGGGTGAGAAGGGTGTGCATGCTAAGTTTGTTGGTACACCAATTGTGGGTCCAAAGAAGAAGGCCATTTGGGTACCAAAAAGCTTAGTCACTAACCTCCAAGGACCCAAACAAGTATGGGTACCTAAGAAACATTGATTTGTTTTGTAGGTAAACTATAAAGCCGGAGGAAGGCATTGGGTGCTTGATAGTGGGTGCACACAACACATGACCGGAGATTCAAGAATGTTCAATTCAATCAATCCAAATAATGACAATGGTGTTGATAGTATCACATTTGGTGACAATGGCAAAGGCAAGGTCAAAGGGCTTGGTAAAATTGCTATATCTAATGACTTGAGCATTTCTAATGTGCTACTAGTAGAGAGCTTGAACTTCAACTTACTATCCGTAGCTCAACTTTGTGATCTTGGTTTCAAATGCATATTTGGAGTTGATGATGTAGAGATCATAAGTGTAGATGGCTCTAACTTGATATTCAGAGGCTTTAGATATGAGAATCTATACTTGGTTGATTTCAATGCTAGTGAAGCTCAATTATCAACATGCTTGCTCACTAAATCTAGCATGGGTTGGTTATGGCATAGAAGGCTTGGTCATGTTGGAATGAAACAATTAAACAAGTTAGTCAAGCATGATCTTGTTAGAGGCTTGAAAGATGTCACATTTGAGAAAGACAAGCTTTGTAGTGCATGTCAAGCCGGAAAGCAAGTTGGCAACACTCATCCAAAGAAGAGCATCATGAGTACATGCAAGGCATTTGAGTTGTTGCACATGGACTTATTTGGACCAACCACATACACAAGCATTGGTGGAAATAAATATGGATTTGTGATAGTGGATGATTTCACAAGATATACATGGGTATTCTTTCTTAGTGACAAGAGTGATGCTTTTGCAACCTTCAAATCATTTGTCAAGAGAATACACAATGAGTTTGAAACAACCATCAAGAAAGTGAGAAGTGACAATGGAAGTGAATTCAAGAATACAAGAGTTGATGAGCTTTGTGATGAATTTGGTATTAGGCATCAATTCTCGGCCAAGTACACTCCACAATCAAATGGTCTTGTTGAGAGGAAGAATAGAACCTTGATTGACATGGCAAGATCAATGTTGAGTGAGTACAATGTGAGTCATTCTTTTTGGGCTGAAGCAATCAACACGGCTTGCTACTATAGCAACCGACTCTATTGTCACCCAATGATGGAGAAGACACCATATGAGCTCCTGAATGGTAGAAAGCCCAATATTGCATACTTTCGGGTTTTTGGTTGCAAATGCTACATATTGAAGAAAGGCACTAGATTGAGTAAATTTGAAAAGAAATGTGATGAAGGTTTCTTGCTTGGTTACTCCACTACTAGCAAAGCCTATAGAGTTTGGAATTTGGCTAGTGGTACTCTTGAGGAGGTTCATGATGTTGAGTTTGATGAAACCAATGGCTCCCAAGAGGAAGATGAGAATCTAGATGATGTGAGAGGCACTCAATTGGCCGATGCAATGAAGAATATGGACATTGGTGATTTAAGGCCAAGAGAGGTGATTGATGTTGAAGATGACAAAAATCAAGTGCTTCCTACCTCTAATGTGCAAGCTAGTGGTTCTCATGATCAAAATCAAGCTAGTACAAGTGGTACACAAGTGCAAGATAAACAAGCTAGTACATCATCTCATGATAAACCAAGTGCAAGCAATCAAGTGCAAATACTCCAACCAACAAATATTGCAAGAGACCATCCATTGGATCATATCATAGGTGACATTCAAAGAGGAGTGCAAACTAGATCAAGATTAGCATCATTTTGTAAGCATTTCTCCTTTGTGTCCCACATTGAGCCAAAGAAGATTGATGAAGCATTGAGAGATGTTGATTGGGTTAATGCTATGCATGAAGAGCTTAACAACTTCAAGAGAAATCAAGTATGGGAATTAGTTGAGAGGCCTAGTGATCATAATGTCATTGGTACTAGATGGGTCTTTCGCAACAAGCAAGATCAAGATGGAATAGTTGTAAGAAACAAAGCAAGATTGGTAGCACAAGGCTATACTCAAGTTGAAGGTCTTGACTTTGGTGAAACATATGCCCCGGTTGCAAGATTGGAAGCAATTAGGATCTTGTTGGCCTATGCTTGTGCTCATAACATCAAGCTATACCAAATGGATGTGAAGAGTGCATTTCTCAATGGCTATATCAATGAAGAAGTTTATGTTGAGCAACCTCCCGGTTTTGAAGATGACAAGAAACCCAACCATGTTTATAAGCTAAGAAAGGCATTGTATGGTTTGAAGCAAGCACCAAGAGCATGGTATGAGAGATTGAGAGATTTCTTACTCTCTAAAGGTTTCAAGATGGGCAAGGTTGACACCACTCTCTTCACCAAGAAGATTGGCAAGGACTTGTTTGTGTTGCAAATATATGTTGATGATATCATATTTGGATCAACCAACCAAGAATTTTGTGAGGAGTTTGGAAACATGATGGCTAATGAATTTGAGATGTCAATGATTGGAGAGCTTAGCTATTTCCTAGGTCTTCAAATCAAGCAATTGAAGAATGGCACATTTGTGAGTCAAGGCAAGTACATAAAAGACATGCTCAAGAAATTTGGCATGGATGATGCAAAATCAATTAGCACTCCAATGGGAACAAATGGAAGCCTAGATAACGATACAAGTGGAAATATGGTGGATCAAAAGTTATATCGGTCTATGATTGGAAGCCTACTCTATGTGACCGCATCAAGACCGGATGTCATGTTTAGTGTATGCATGTGTGCAAGATTCCAAGCCTCACCAAGAGAAAGTCATTTGAAAGTAACAAAGAGAATATTGAGGTACTTGAAGCATACACAAAATGTTGGTTTGTGGTATCCCAAAGGTGCAAAGTTTGAACTTGTTAGATATTCTGATTCGGACTATGCGGGATGCAAAGTTGAGAGAAGAAGCACATCGGGCACATGTCAACTATTGGGAAGATCACTTGTCTCATGGTCATCCAAGAAGCAAAATAGTGTTGCACTATCAACCGCCGAAGCGGAGTACATTGCGGCCGGTAGTTGTTGTGCACAAATCCTATGGATGAAGGCAACTTTGAAGGACTTTGGAATCAACTTCAAACAAGTGCCATTGCTATGTGACAATGAAAGTGTCGTGAAGCTCACCAACAATCCGGTTCAACACTCAAGAACAAAGCACATAGATGTCCGTCATCACTTCATAAGAGATCACCAACAAAAAGGGGACATTTGCATTGAGAGTATAGGCACCGATGATCAACTTGCCGATATATTCACCAAGCCACTTGATGAGAAGAGGTTTTGCAAGCTAAGGAATGAATTAAACATACTTGACTTCTCAAATATGTGTTGATGCACCCCCATTACATGACATGCCTCTCCTTCGAGCAAAGCAAGGTGAAATTGTTTGACATGTCATCCATCTTTGCTAAGGACTTGTTTAGTGCATCTAGTCATTCCTTACATGTCTTAGGCTCATTCATGAAAATCAAATACATTTGATGCTTGTATGGTACCACTATTGCTTCTATGCTTGACTTGATCTAGTGGTAGCATATGACATGTTTTTGGGCTTGCAATCCTAGTGTTTGATCTAGAATATGAGCTATAAGTGTTTAACTCAACATGGTACAAGATAACCCTTATTTGGAGGTGTGAAGAAGCTTGTCCTTGGATCAAACCGAGTTAAATATCTTAGGCAAGTAATCTAGATTGGACCAATTTGGTAAAATAATCTCACTTCACATGGTTTCACACTAACCTATCTAAAATTTGAGCTCACCTTTTGTGGTCTTTGATGACAAAGGGGGAGAGAATTTCCCAAAGATTTAAGATAGGGGAGTAACATGATAAAAGAAGGGGATTAATTAAAAATTTTGAAGCACACAAGAAGGGGGAGCAAGCTCATAAACTTGTATGTTGCATTTGTATGTGCATCACATATGGTTGCTTGCATTTGCATTAGCTTTAGAAGCTTTCTTTCCAATGCCTTGCTTGTGTGGTGTATGCTAGTTGTAGGCTTGATTGATGAAATGAAGAACTAGCATGCATAGATAGTGTAACTAGACTTTTAGTTGTTTCACAAGTGGTACTAGAACCCTGTTTATAATGTTGATCTCACGAGGTGTTCTAGTTTTGTGAATGTCTAGTTACTAATGGTGCTAAGGATGGTATACATTGGCAACTCCGATTGGTATCACGCTTCAAAGGTCCATTCTTTACACCTTACCATCATTTGGTAGGAATTGACTCCTATATTTCCTATTCAAGCATATGTGCAAGCTTTCAAATCCAAACTCTTAGCACATATGTAGGGGGAGCAATTGCTACCAATTCGGGTTTATGAAACTTGTCCATAACCTTTGCACATGGTAAAATGCTTGGACAAGCAACATGAATCCAAGAAATTTTTATTGAAAATCTTTGTAAAAAGGGTTGTCATCAATTACCAAAAAGGGGGAGATTGAAAGCCCTAGTTTGGTTTTGGATAATTGATGAAACCCTAAGTACTAACCTCTATACTAAGTGTGTGTAGACTTAATGAGGTTGGTACATGCCAAGTGATGGAGCAAGAGATGATGATGGTGATGCCCACAAGATGATAAAGTGCTCAACTTGGAAAAGAAGAAAGAGAAAAACAAAACCCTATGGAGATCAAGGCAAAGGTATTGCCTAGGGTTTTGGTTTTGGTGATCAAGACACCATAGACGGTGTGATCACATTTAGGATAGATAGCCGTACTATTAAGAGGGGTAATCTCGTTGTGAAAACGGTTGTCTAAGTGCCACTAGGTGATTGGATTCCTTGCATGTGCATTAGGACCTAGTGAGCTAACTAAGTAACCCTTGAAAAATGTTTTGAAATATGCTAACACACGTGCACAAGTGTGGAGACACTTTGGTGTTGGCACATGGAAGCAAGGGAAGAAGTTGAGTTCTTTGTGTGCAGCGCGTTCAGGCCAGACACGTCCGGTATGAGGTCGGACGCGTCCGAGTTGAGGCACCGAACGCAGAAACAGTTTTTGCGTAGAGTCTGGTGTGCCTCGTCCGGTGAGTTCGTTTCTCGGTGAAACTCTCTGAGTTTGCGTCCGGTGCACACCGGACGCGTCCGGTGTGAACTAGGACGCGTCTGAGTTGGCGTCCGGTGCAAACTCCTCTTGCAGAGCTCTCTGGGTGTGAGTCCGGTGCACACCGGATCGTCCGGTGTGTGCGTCCGGTGTGGCGACCGGTGTTGGCTCAAGTTTGCGACGCTCTCTGAGTTTGGGTCCGGTGCACACCGGACGCATCCGGTGTGAACTAGGATGCGTCCGGTATTTCAAAAGTGAGCGTCCGGTGCCTTGTCAGTGTTAGAGGCAACGACTACTTTTCTAACGGTTAGGAGCACCGGACGTTGGTCTGGCTCATACCGGACGCGTCCGGTGTGAACTAGGACGCGTCCGGTGTGAACGCAGACAGTGGGATTTCCTACCAACGGCTAGTTGAAGCTTGGGACTTCTATTTATAGGCCTTGGCCGGTTCTTGCTCACTCTCTTGACTCTCTAACTTGTTGATACACCTTGTGAGCATACTCCCACACATCCCACTCACCTTGTTCAAGATTTGTTCATCCAAAGTGAGATTGGGAGAGATCCTAGTTGCATTTGCTTAGAGTTTGAGCATCTAGTGGCACTAGTGATCGTTGAGCAGCGGGTTTGCTTGTTACTCTTAGTGGTTGCCACCACCTAGACGGCTTGGAGCTGCGAAGGAGCTTTGGCACGAGTTGGTGATTGTTCGTGGCCATCTCCCGGTGATTGTGAGAGGTTTGTGCCTACCTCGGCGGAGTGCCAAAGGCAAGATTAGTGGATTGCTCGTGTCATTGAGCTACCTCACTTGTGGGTAGGTTCTTGTGGTGTCCTAGTGAGGACAAGGTTCGTGCTACACCTCTTAGCCACCGAACCACCAAGTGTTGGTCGACACAACGGGGACGTAGCGTGCCGGCAAGCACGTGAACCTCGGGAGAAAAATTGCTTGTCTCCATTGTGTTTGTTCATTGGATTTCTCCCGGTGATTGGACTTTATATTATTGATTGGTTCATCTCCTCTACGCGGTGATATAAAGTTCAAACCATCTCCTTACATTCTCGCAAACTAGAGTAGCTTACTTACTTGTATAGAAACTTTAGGTAGCTTTCTAGTGTAAGTAGTGACATAGCTCTTGTGTGCCTAGTGATTATATCAACTAGAATTGTTGGATAGGTGGCTTGCAAACACCCCATTAGAGCTATAGCAAAAAGCTTCGCTTTGTTATTTACTAACCTCTTGCTCTAGTGAGTTTGTAGAATTTTTAAATAGGCTATTCACCCCCCTCTAGCCATATTAGGACCTTTCAAGTGGTATCAGAGCCGTGGTCACCGTTTGTGAAGGCTTAACAACCTCAGTGCTCAAATTATGGCTCAAATAGTGTTCAACCATGTTGGGGGCAAACCACCATTCTTTGATGGCACAAGTTCATTTGACTATTGGAAGAGAAAAATGAAGATGTACCTTGGATCAATAAATGATAGAGTGTGGGAAGTCACCGAAAATGACTTTGTGATTCTTGATCCCGCTAACCCCACCGACAATGAGAGAGCCAACAAGCAATGCAATACTATGGCTCTCAACACAATCTATAATGGCATTGATTCAAAGGTGTTTGAACAAGTCAAAGATCTTGAGAAGGCTAGTGAAGTGTGGACAAGACTAGAAGAAACATATGAGGGCACTACAACGGTAAAAAGTGCAAAATTGTATATGCTCAAGGACAAGCTATCCAACTTCAAGATGAAGGATGATGAGTCCATACCGGAGATGTTCTATAGGCTCCAAGTCATCATCAATGATCTCAAGGGACTTGGTGAGAAAGTAAAAGATGAGGACTTCATTCACAAGTTCTTGATGTGCTTGCCCAAGAGGTTCAAGACATTGAGAACAATCATCTTTAGAGATGGATTGACGGGAGTATCTCCCAATGAGGTACTGGATCCTCCAAAGTTGTTCTCTCCAAAGTTGTTCTATCCTCATGAATTACAACAAAAAGGAGAGATTGATATCTTGAAAACCAAATCATGCGACAATCTCGCTGATCTATTCACTAAGTCCCTACCAGCTTCCTCATTTGAAAAATGCGTCAAAGGAATTGGTATGCGACGACTTAGGGATTTGCAAAGTTCAGGGGGAGAAATCTCCTAGACATTGGTCTGTCTACACCATCATATTATACTCTTTTCTCTCTATGAGTTTTTCCTCACAAGGTTTCTCATAAGGAGTTTTTAATGAGATAATATTAGCACAAGAGTGTCATATTCCATGTTTTCCCCACAGGGGTTTTTAAAGGGGTATCAAAGACACATATTGTCCTCTAAACTACAACATGAGTTTTCTCCTGCAAAGGTTTTTTCATATTAGTTTACAATGAGGTAATCATTAAGTGCTATAACTTTCTCCTTCTTTTCCCAAGCGGTTTTAAGGAGTTTTACTATAGCACATATATACACGTATTTTTCCTCATTTTTATCCTACAGGAATTTTTGGAGGAGCAATACGATTCATTGATCTCAACAAGTGATACGATCAAGGGGGAGTGTTACGGATATTTTACCGGGGTGATCTCATCTCCTCGGATCCACTTACGAGGAATCCTATCCTAACTACGACGTCCCCCACAACCGCCTACGGGATATCACCCACGACTACGTACGTACCCGTGGAGACCGGTTCAACCTCCGTGATATCACCCACGACTCATCGTGGGCTCGAGTTTACTTGGGGCGAGAGTTTCATCTCCCCCCGACTTGTATAAATACCCGTGATCAATGAATAAAGAAACACCGTCTCTCTGTTCTCGTACTTTGGCATTCCACTCGTAACACTTCTCGCTGGTGGGTATCCTCTTCTGCTGTCTGCTCTGCTTCCTTGGGTCGCTCGGCATTCTCGTCGGCGTAGATGCTCCTGGACCTGGCCTAGGCCACGCTTGCTTCTGGCCTGGCCAGGCGACGGTGACAGGCCAGCAGATGGAGATCGCCGCGATGAAGCAGCGACGCACGGCGGCTATGAGATCTCGGCGCCGAGCATACGAAGAGAGTTGAACAGTTGAAGGATGTGGGCCTCCTTTTCTATTTTACCAAGCCCAAATGCCAAATCATTGGAGACACAAGATTATTTTACTTGCCATTTATTTTAGCCACTTACCAAAACACATGATTTGACAAGTGCAATTTGGCAAAACATTGGAGATGCTCTTACGTCCAAAATCCTAAAAATTTTCCCCTCACAAGCATTAAATATAGATAAAAATAAAATAATTATACAGTTTATCTATAATTTACGAGATGAATTTTTAAACTTAATTATCTTATAATTATAAGTGAACAATAATTATTAAATATAACAAAAAAAGTTACAGTAATTAAATCCAAAAAATTTGCAAACTAAGGTCATGTTTGGTTCCACCATCTAAATTTTAGCTAGCTAAATTTTAGTCACTTTAGTAACTAAAGTTCTAAATACATTGACTAAAAAAAGCTAAAATAGTTTAGTTTTATTAGTCACCCAAAAGTAGCTAAAATAATTTTAGCTAGCTAAAATTTAGCAATAGAACCAAGCAAGCCCCAAATAAGGCCTAAGAGCACCTCACGTGTATCATGAAATCGCATACAAGGGTGTTGCAAAAAAAATCGCATATAAGAGGTAGTATGTGAACTTACACGCTAAGAGCACCTTCATATATATCATATCATGAAATCGAACCATGGAGTAAAAAAATGAAACCATGTACACTGAAGCGATCAAACCGTATTAATTAATCGTATTAATTAATCAGATTGAAAATCACATGTTGTAGATGAGTCAAACCATACTACTCTAGAAAGCTAAACCAGATATGTAGAAAGAGAGTTTTTCATTGTTTTTCTACCAGCTCTAGTAGTAGTGGATCCTATATATCGAGGGGTTGTTTAGGCCATGTTTAGTTGCTCCTAAAATCTAAATTTTTTTAAGGCACATGTATAGAGCATTAAATATATATATAAAAAAATTAATTAATTGTACAGTTTGTCTGTAATTTGCGAGATGAATCTTTTGAACCTAATTAGTCTATAGTTAGACAATAATTATCAAATACAAACGAAAGTACTATAATGTCCAAATCCAAAAAAAAGTTGAATCTAAACAAGGCCTTAGGCCTTCCACAATGCAGTGATGCTTAAAAGAAAATATTGGGCCCCATATACAGGGACGGACATTGAAGCCTAAAAGTGTTGCAATGTTCTAAATATCGGGCACGACACTATCTAACTCTTCCTAGGACCCACCCAAAATATTTTGCTCGTCATCGATGAGCACCACGGTGACGAGCAGTCATCCTAGGTGAGGAGCCAAAGCAATAAAATAATTTTTTAAAGAACTTGGCACCGCATCAAGTAGTTGCGTCGCGCTCTATTTTTTTGAAGTTAGCTACACTTGCAATATAGATAGTGACGTTAGAGTCTTCTCTCTCTTCTTTTGGGAACCACTCAAGCGCATGTTGTGGAAAGCCTTAGTTGCCTCACATGCAGCATGGCTACCGATGGCTAGCATCCAAATATCTCGTGAGAACCACACTGCACGCATAACATCTTTTGTTACTATAGTAAATTTGCAGTGCAAAGAAGATTTTACATGGAAGTTGTCTTAATATTGCACACACGCACACACCACTAGTGTATAAGCTACGTCTACAACTCATATGCTAAGAGGTACACAAAGTCATAACAAGACTTTATACATGACGATCATATTACTCTAACTATTAGAGCTTATTTATATGTGAGACAATTAAAAATGGGAGCATAGTCCCGAGCACATCACCTAAACTACTTACCGTGGCTTACCTACATGTGAGGCAACTAAAATGAGAAAAAAATTGTATATAGATGGACCGTATGTGTTCCCGTGCGAACATCCATAGAGATGACGACGCATGGATTTCTAATCGACCGGTTGCTGACTCATTCCCTCGGCTAATCGGCTTGGCTAGCTAGCAATCGTGGTCATATCCTCTGAAAAGGTCCTTGTTTGGTTTTGGTAATTGAATGACAACTTAGGTGGACTAATAGTGTTTATGTGAGATGCATAGAAGATTAGTCCACAGGTGAATGTGTGATGATGGAGGAGCTCATTGCATATGAAACATGACATGGAGTCATGTGACTGATGAAAGGTCCAAATGGCTAGAGGAGGGTGAATAGCCTATTTAAATTTTCTACAAACTTTAACTAGACAAGTTGATTAGTAAGACAAAAGGCGAAGCTATTCTAGCACTAGCACAACTAAGCTATGCAAGCCACCTATACAAGTCTATCAAGAAGGCTAAACACTAAAACACAACAACTAGAGAAGGCTACACAACAACTCTATACTAGCAAGAACTAAGCTACACAAGCTAAACTAACAAGGTAGGCAAGTATGTAAAGAGAGGAGAATGATTGTTATACCGACGTTGTAGGGATGAGATATATCCAATCAATCACGTACACAATCACAAGAGAGACCTCGGCAAGAGATGATAAGATTTTTTACTGAGGTTCACTTGCTTCCCGACAAGCTACTCCTCGTTGTGGCGATACACCCACTTGATGGATCACGAGCTAATTGGCAATCCAAAGCCAAACCCTCAGCGGGTGCCGCACATCCACTCACAAGATGGGGATCCTCCAAGCCACGAGCAATCCACTAGAGTAGCCAATTGCGATCTCCCGCGGGGAAGGCTCAAGAACCCCTCACAAATCACTTGGTGAGGCTCGAAACAATCTCCAATCACGAGCTCAACACCACCGCTACTCCAAGCCGTCTAGGGCGTCGGGAAACACCTAAGAGTAACGAGAAATCCGTAGCAAACTCAAGAATCAAGTGCCACTAAATGCAACTCTCAAAGCAATGCACTTGAATCTCACTCAATCTCTCAAAGATTAGCAAGCAAGCAAGGAGATGAGTGGAGGGAGTGTTCTCTAGCTCAATATATGTCTCAAGTAATCAAATGTGCAAGAGAGAACCTCCCAAAGCCGGCCACCAACTATTTATAAGCCCCCTCAAAGAACTAGCCGTTGGCTGTTTTCACTGGGCTAAAAACGGGGGCACCGGACGCTACTAAGTGATCACCGGACGCTCGACCCCTAGCGTCCGGTGCTCAGGGGTAGGCCACGTATCCTTCTTGAATCCCGCATGTCAGTTTCTAACGGCTACCTGCAACACACCGGACGCTCTGCAAGTCCACACCGGACTCATGCGCAGAGAGTTCCGCAAACCTGCAGGGTCACCGGACGCTAAGCACCGGTAGCGTCCGGTGCTCACCGGACTAAAGCGTAGAGAGGGTTTCAAAACCTCCTCACACCGGACGCACACCACCGGACGCACTCAGAGAGCGTCCGGTGCTCAACCCTAGCAGGGTCAAGCACACCGGACTCTGAGGCCAGCGTCCGGTGCCTCTGCACTCAGCGTCCGGTGTGTGTTTCTCAGTGAGAAAACACTCCTGCGACTTCTCCAAATTTCCCACCGGCGCAATAGACAATATACACTTAGTTTTCTCAAAAGCATCGAATCCCGCTGAGAGGAACCCACACCTCTCTCAACCCTAGGAACTCCACCTCCTTTGTAAAAGTGCTAACACCAACAAGTGTCCACAACCAAAATGCATGTGTGTTAGCTTTTCACAAACATTTTTCAAAGGAGTTAAGTTAGCACTTTACTAGATCCTAATGCATATTGCTCAAGATGTGGACCTAGTAGAACTTGATTCGAGAGATAACCGTGATTTCCCCTCTTGATAGTCGGCTATCTATTCTAAACCCGGTCAATCACTTCTCTACTCATCTTAGACCGGCAAAAGTGAAACCCTATGTTTATACCTTTGCCTTGATAACTTTGCTCCTCGTCTATCAACATGATCTCCACATCAAGCTTCATCTCTTTGTAGTCATGTGGCCACCTCTCCATGCCACCATGCACCTTCATCACATGTGTTGCTATGCCTAACTCAAATCACTTAAACACAAGGCATTAGCAACTTGGTGTCATTAATTACAAAACCAAACTTGGGCTTTCAACTAAGGTGGAGAAGATCAAGATGAGGTTTGGCTCGATGGATTGGTTGCAAGTGTGAAGGGCAAGTCGGAGGCTTTGAAGTGAGGGACCGCGTGTGACGGTGAAGCTTGAGCAAGACTTGGCGTCGATGGACCAAGGCAACAGTGAAGAGCAAGTGAGGTCAAGATAGATGAACCAATATAGTCACGTGATGATATAAAGTGGATCATATTATTTGTGATTGATTGGTGCATGTGTTGTATCAACATCGAAGAAAATGGGATAGAATGCGCAAGGCAAAGGTATAACGTATAGGGCATTTCATTTCACCGGTCTAAGTTGAGTAGAGAAGTGCTTGACTGGATTTAGGATTGATAACCGTACTATAAAGAGGAGAAACCTTTAATCGCAATGGTTATCTAGTGCCTCTAAGTGTGAGTCTCATTTGCATATACCTAGCGCTCAATGACGTGGTGAGATGCATGAGAAAGCCGTGGAAAAATATTTATGAAAAGCTAACTTAAGTGTCCAATTTATTTTGCAATATTTTTGGTGAAGTTAGCTACTTGAAAAGGCTTATAATGAGGCTGAAATTTCTCAAGTCGCAATGAGTTGAAATCTGTTAGAAGGAGCTACAACAGCAAGCATGTGAAGAAAATTGTAAGAAGCTGGAAGCAGTCATAACCAGCCGCAACTAGTTAAAACCAGTGCGCAGTTTAACAGCAAACAAGTGAAGGCTTTTGCAAGAAGCTGGAAGCAGTTGCGACCAGTACAAATCAGTTAAAATTAGTGCACAGCTCAACAACAAGCAAATGAATATGATTGCAGGTAACTGGAAGCAGTCGCAACCAGTTAAATCTAGTGTGCAGTCCAACAGCAAGCAGGAGAAAGAAAGCTGAAAGTAGTTGCAGCTAGTTAGAATCAGTTGAAAAAAATTTACAACTGCTGCTCGCTGTCTGTCTCGTGCGTAAGAAGGAAAAGACAAGGGACCATGTTTGCATAGGTTGCATATTGTGGGAGCTCTTGTCACAATAAATGAGAGAGAGAAAGAGAGTGGTGTTTTGTATGCTTGCATGCATGTGTGAACACACTTTAAGAAAAGGAGACAGTCATTGACCTTTGCTATTTATAGCATGGGATCCACTCAAATACAAGGAGGTACTTAATTATTTTGAGGTGCTGCTCATCCTTCAGAAAGGAGTTTGGCAAGAGTGCATGCGTGTGAACTGCTGGGAAGTTGTAGCTCTTTGCTGCTCACTCATTTATTTGGTGGAGCCCAATGCTGAGAGAATGCAGAGGGCCACTCAGTGTCTATGTTGTCCGTTGTGGCAAACGGCACTATTGTTTGCCTGTTGGAGAGGTGGCTGGCCAAGTATTTTAGACCGAGCGTTTCCTTTCCCTTCTGTAACTCTCGGGAACACATAAGAGAGAGCTCTCCTATTATTTTTCACACAATGGAGAGCAAGCAGTGAGGGTTCCTCATCTCTTCTCTCTCTCATGGATTTGAGTAGAGAGATTGAGAACCCTTTGTGGTGTGGATGAGAGGTTAAAGATCCACCATTTTTCCTTCCTCTCCCTCTGATGCTTGGTGCTATTTCGAGTGAGGGAGTGAGAGCCTAGTGTGTGCATTCGGGATTTGCATTTGGTGGTACTAGAAAATCTTTGTGATTGAGGATTTCTTGTTACTCTTGGTGATTGCTATCACCTAGATGGTTGGGTGGTTTGTGACTCCGTTTGAAGCACGCGAGAAGATTGTGCGGTGCTCCAGAGGAGGATTTGTGAGGGGTACTGTGCTCACCCCGCGGGGATCGTGAAGAGCAACTATTGTAGAGCGAGACGCGAAGGGCGACAAGTGGTCCGGCCGGGTCAAGTGCTAGAGCTTGTGATAAGCATTTTTTTTTATTTGGTGGCACTAGAAAATTTGAAGAAAATAATGCCTACTCCCTCTGTGCTATAAATAATTGTATTTCTTTGACTTCTATGATTCATATTTGACCGTTTGTCTTATTAAAAAAACTAATAAATATTATTTATTTTTTATGACTTATTTTGTTGTTAGTTATATTTTTATAATAATTTATTTATTTTATTATTTATACAAAAAATTTAAATAAAAAAAATAGTCGAATTGTAGCCATAAAAAATGTATTTATTTGTGGCACGGAGGGAGTAGACCGAAGGACCCAGAAGCCGTACAGATCAACCGGCAGCTAGCATTCTCTCATTTTATAAACCCTGGCGCTGTAGCCATGGCCGCTGCCTCTCTCCTGTCCCCGTCCTGCGCGCTCTTCCGCCGCCTTCCCTGCGCGTCGCACATCTCCTCGTCGCACTTCAAGGTTCCGTGTTCCGTACTGGAGGATTTGGATTGATGATTGCGGAGACTTCGCTCAGGTTTCACTCACCATTCCCCGTTGGGATATTTTCTTGATTTCGCAGAGGTTCGACCGGGTTCGCCGGTTCTCGCCCGCCGCCATGTCGACTTTCTCAGGGCCAAAGGAGGCGCCAGCGAATAACCCGGGGCTCCAAACCGAGGTCGACCCCGCCACCAAGGGCTACTTCTTGCAGCAAACGGTAACCCCAGCTTTAGTCCTGTCTATTTCACCGAGGTGTTCATCAAGCACTTGTGCGTGCTATTCAGCTCGGATTTCCAGTTTTGGTGCTCGATGTGTGGATTTGACATAAGTAGTCCTGGTGCACTCGATAAGCAGCTGTGTTCTATATCATATTTGGCTATTTGCCTCCCACCCCAATCCAAATTCGCTGCTGCTCATGTTCTGCGGAATACAAGGAAAAAAATGTATCTGATGTAACATAACAATGCATTTTAATTATACCTATCAAAAAATTTGGATATCTCAATTCTGAATCAGATCCAACTCTGAGCTTACTTTGTTACAAGAGCTTGTAAGGCAGGACTGAGAGCTCTATATCCTGATTCACCCTGGAAGCTCAGTTTTCCATTTTTTTCCCTCGAACTTGTAGGAGAGCTGGACATCACTGCATTAACACACAATTGCTTTCGATTGTTCTGTTGGAAAAGCAGAAAGAAATTTACAGATTCTGGACATCACTGCATTAACACACAATTGCTTTCCATTGTTCTGTTGCCTGTTGGAAAAGCAGAAAGAAATTTACAGATTTTGATTGGGTCATCAAAACAATATCTGCATGTATGACCAAACCTCAAAGAAATTCACACGTATCTGAAAACACTCATTTTCAGAGAACATAAGGGGTTAAGGCAGGAGGACATGAACAAGCTCTTTTGGTCACATTGAGCATGTTTGGTTCTCTTGCTCGCCCTTGCCCAACAAGGTTAGAGGGGAAGGAAGCACCTTTGTATACTCTTGCTCGCCCTCACCTAGCAAGGTTTGCCTTGCGTAACATTTCCAAGATAAACTAGTGGGCAAAGTTGAGCAAGACAACAAATCCTGCCCATAGTTGCTTGATTCCGCATGAAGAAATTCACAAGCTCCATCTCTGTGGTACACTTCTTGAAGTTTTATCTGGTCCTTAAATATCATATCGTAAATCATAGTTTATGGTTGAAAACGTTTCAAGTGCACCTGCCATTTTCACATTTCAATGGTCAGATGTAAATAATTTTGTCTGAAGCACAAGAACAAAGCACCATGGGGGTAGGCTTGTGTGAGAAACACATTCAGACAGTTTCATAATGCAGTTGTGCTGCAGTGCTCTTCAGCAAAGCACCATGGCAGAGGTACTGGGAATGCAGCACTATAGATGTTCAAAGAATCATGTGAGCAGAGGAAACACACTCACATTCAGAAAACATATATTCAGTTTGTTTGCATTCACAATTTCACAACCTTTTCACTTTTTGCATTTATATTTCATGATTGGATCAGCTCTAGCAAGAACATGCTGCAGCTACTGGTTACATGTAAAAACTGGAGTGAAAATCATAATTTAGTACCATGTCATTTCTAGAAGTGTAGGCCTGACGCAGTGGTAGAAGCTCTCCACTTGTGTCCTCGAGGTATTCATGATTGAATCAGCTCTAGCAAGAACATGCTGCAGCTACTGGTTACATGTTAAAACTGGAGTGAAAATCATAATTTAGTACCATGTCATTTCTCGAAGTGTAGGCCTGGCGCAGTGGTAGAAGCTCTCCACTTGTGTCCTCAAGGTTCTAGGTTAGGTCCAGCCTTCCTTGCAAAATAAATTGAGGGTAAGACTGCCTAGAAATTCCCTTCCCTAAACCCTACCTTTGTGTGAGAGCCCTCAGCACCTTGTAAGCAGTTTTTGAACATGTCATTGTTAGCATGCACTATGAGCATGACAAGTAGCACGCATCGCATGTCCACAGAAAAATTAAGTGCCAGACATCACAAATAACTAAGCACATATAGGCAAATTCATGTTGCACTGGCAAAATCATCATCGTTCTATATACACGGATATCGATTTCTGCAAGGAATTGGTGCTTAGGAATTTGATTCTAAATGGACCCTTAAATATCAGAATTTGATTCTAAAATATTTAATGGGCTTGCATTGCTACTATTCCTGTTTCTTTGCTAAACTAATTGTTCCATGGTTTTGGAATTAACCATTGGTGGGCCAGCTTATTACTATAATCATTTCTGCTGTTGTACTTGCGGAGGTAATAGTCACGGAAATTTCTGTTGTTTTGTTTCAGATGTTACGTGTGAAGGACCCAAAAGTGAGCCTTGACTTCTACTCACGTGTGATGGGCATGTCGTGAGTTTTATTTCTTTCTCTTCCTCCAAATAATATGCCCATGCTGGAAAAAAAACGCAATGTCCACATCTTTTGAATTGCCCTCAATTGTGTTAAAGTGTCCTGCCTAGTTGCCTGTTGTGTTGATGATGAATGCCAAACTTTCCTGCCCCATACATGCAGGATACTACTTGCATTATTGTTTATTTGCTTTCTGGGTAATGTCAGCAAATCATTTGATGTTATCATTTAGTAATATAAGAAAAGGCTGTAGTCCAAAAGCTGATGTGATGTCATGAACCTTGTTTTTGGTGGGTTGATGTCATGGGCATAAAGAGGGGCGCCGTAGGGCGCAAGTGTCCTAGTTGGGCCTTAAGCCCATTAGTGTTAATTAGTGTCTCTCTTAGTTATTTGTCTATAGGAATAGTACCATATTGTCTAGGCACAAGAGGTGTTAGTCCTATGTACCTTTTATATTCAGCCCATGGGGCACAATGGAAAGCAAGCAATGAATTATGAAGAAACAATTCTAGTCTCCCTCAATCTTTCAAGCTCTTGGCAAAGCATAAGGCCTAGTTATCCCAAATACACCTCGTCCATAACAGGTGATAAAGCGCAGACTGCAGAAACTAGAAAGAGGTCATACATAATGGCTGGAAGGAAGGAGGTGCAATGGAGTGAATAGATCTAGATTTTTGGGGTTGGTGTGATTATTTGTTTCATGCATTGTTTCATTTGTACTTAATTCCGGACAGCATGTTGCCTCTCCTGATATACACAAGTGCTAGCTATTTTATCTAGTCGAAGCTAATTGTTAGACACCAATCACAAAAGATTGGATCTAATCCTTAATTAAATGGTACTCCCTCTATTCCAAATTATAAGATGTTTTGGTATTCCTAGATACATAGTTTTCACTCTGTTTCTAGACACAATTTATATCTAGGTGCGTAGCAAAAGCTATGAATCTAGAAAAGGCAAAACGTCTTATAATTTGGAATGGAGGGAGTAACTTGATTGTCAAGTGAATGCTGCAGCTGGTTTACCTTTTTCGTTGCTGCTTCGTTGCATGCTTTTTGGTAGTTATTAGCCTCTTCCTATTGAATTATTCAAATCAGTAAAATGAAGTAAATGGAAAATGCAATTGAGTGGCGAAATTAACTATAATTTTTATTGGATTGGCAGCTTTACTCCTTCAGTTTGGTGTAGCCACGAAATCTCTGGTGCCTAAATTATCTCTAGCACATCACTGAACCACATATGTGAACATGATGCTGAAGACACTCCAAACTTAGCAATTTCACGAGCAAAATAATTAGAAGTGAATAAATAATAAAACTTATACATTTTGAGAATTTTAGCAACTGAGGTTATGTTGAGTAATGCAGGTTGGAGTTGGATGATTAAATATTTGAGTACTGAAATCCTGATAGGATTTGTTGTTTCGAAAAAGCTGAATTTTGAAAAGCTCTGTGACTGCTTTTAGATAAGTCTGATGGAATAGATGACCATTATGAAGCACCACTGAATTGCGAGGTGTATAGTTTAATCATTACTGTCATCTTCACATAGCAAGAAGATGAGGATCAAACAGCAAAGACAAACTTGCTAGTTACTAGTAGAAATAGAGCAAGAAAATGGAGGAGCTCATCTTGGTACTCCCATGATCTAAACTATGTTTGAGGCTGTAGCAGAGATGTGACCTCCTCAATCCAGTGGTGAATGGAGTGAAGTCAAGATGGCAATGGGCACAAACCCACTGGGTTTTACTGCCCCAAACCCATGCCCATGAAAACCAAATGGACCCATTATAAAACCCATGACCCATCTTCCTGGGAGCCGGAGAGCAACGCCATGAGCAAAGTGTGGAGCTGGGAGAGTGAGAGCGTGAGACACTATCTAGAAGAGAAGGATGTGGATTCTGGAATCTGGAGTGCTGTGCGTGTGCGTTGGTGACGGAGACGTGAGTCTGTGAGACCGCGACTTCTCCATGTGCGGCTCAAGTTTATGTGCGGGGGCTGGGGGTGGGGATTGTGTTAGGTTAGGGTTTGAGGTTAGTCTGTATTTTATACTGCTGGGACTTGGGCTAGGCTGTATGGTGGGCTGAGGAACATACATGGGCTGGCCTATTTACTGGAGTGGAGCGGGTAAAAATAACCCATGGGTTCTCGGGTTCGGGTACTATAGGAACAGACCCATACCCGCCAGACCTGATGGGTTCGAGTTTTGTCCCATTAATAGACCCATGGGTTTGAAATTTGACCCAGACCCATGCCCCAATAAAGCAAAAACCCATCGGGTTTCGGGTACCCGTTGCCATCTCGAGAGTGAAGGGAAGAGAGGAGGCAATGGGAGCTCCTCAATCCGCCTGCATACAGGGAAGAGAAACCAGTGGATGGAGGGAAGAGAGGTGGTGTTAGAATGTAATATAACAGCCCATTGGGCGTGTATGGCCTATGGCCCATGTACATTGTAACCCTAGCCTATTAGGCTATATAATGAAGGTCACCCCCCCTAATTAGGGTGTGCGGTGTTTCTCTACATGGTATCATCCCTAATTCCGATTCTAATTTTCCGCTTCGCTTCTCCTCCACCCGTGCGTTCTCTCTGAGAACGCGCGCCACCGCACCATCGGCCGCGGCGTCCTCCTCGCGCCGCCGCCAGGTCCGCCGTCGCGGACCGTCCTCTTCGCGCCGCCGCCAGGTCCGCCGTCGCGGACCGATCGCGTGCCTTCCAGGCCCGATCGCGTGCCTTCCAGGCCGCGCACGGATCGCGTCTCCGCGGTTCGCACGCGCGGATCGCGTCCGCCGCCGTCGTCCACGCCGGTTCGCACGCGCGGATCGCGTCCGCCGCCGTCGTCCACGCCGCGCGGCCTCCATCCCGCGCGGGTCGCGTCCGCCGCCGTCGTCCACGCCGCGCGGCCTCCATCCCGCGCGGGTCGCGTACGCCGCCGTCGTCCCGGAAGCGCGCCCAGGCCCGCCCGCCTTCGTCCGCGCACCGCCGTCCGTCCGTCCTGCGCGGCTCGCGGACCTGCGACTTCGCGCGACACTCCGTCCGTCCGTCCTGCGCGGCTCGCGGACCTCCGACTTCGCGCGACAATCCGTCACGCGGCTTCTGCGCGCGATCGTCTTCCAACTACGTCCATGACGTCGTCGTCGTCGAGTTCCTCCTCCATCCCCGGAGCCCAGTCGTCTGGCGCCATGGGGGACTCTGTCACTGCCCCCCTCTTCGCCGCCTACGCCTCCGTCAACGTCAAGCAGCACGTTCCCATCGCGCTCAGCCTCGAGCGCCCAAACTACTCCAAGTGGAAGGCCTTCTTCACTGCCCTCTGCGGCAAGTACGGTCTGCTCGGCCACATCGACGGCACAGCGGCCGCGCGCCCGGCTGACCCCCTGTGGTCTCAGCCTGACGCCTGCATCCGCGGCTGGATGTACGGCTCCGTCGACGACGCCGTCCTCGACCTCGCCATGGAACCCGACCAGGATGCGCGCGCTCTGTGGGTTTCTATCGAGGCCCTGTTCCAGGCGAACAAGGAGTCCCGCGCTGTCGTCCTCGAGCAGGAGTTCCACAACCTGCTCCAGGGCGATCTCTCCATCGACGTCTACGCCCAGCAGATGAAGCGCACCGCCGATGCCCTCCGGGAGGTCGGTCACACCGTCTCTCCTGCGCAACTGGTGCTCAACCTTCTGCGTGGCCTTAACCCCCGCTTCGCCAACACCGCTGACATCATCTCCAACACGTCGCCGCTTCCCGACTTCAAGGCTGCCACCAACATGCTTCGCGTCAAGGAACTCCGCCTTGGCACCGAGGGCAAGGCGGCCTCGGCCTCAGCTCTGGCTGCTTCCACCACCTCAGCCTGCCCATCGCAGTCCTGCCAGTCCACCCCTCCTGCGTCCACCAATCGTGGGGGCGGTGGCAAGGGCAAGGGTGGCAAGGGCAAGGGCAGCCGTGGTGGCAACGGTGGTGGCAACGGTGGCAGTGGCAGTGGCGGTGGTGGGCGCTACCAGCAGCAAGGTGGCAACGGCGGCGGTGGCCGCAACCAGCAGCAAGGCGGCAACTTCGGCGGGCGTCAGCAAGCCGGCCCCTGGGTGTGCTACAGCCCTTGGGCTGCTCCGTGGCCCCCCCAGCAGCAGCAGCAGTGGGGTGCGCCGCCTGTGCCTCCTCCGCAGGCACACACCGCCTTCGCGCCGCCACAGTTCTCCACTGCCGGCGGTCCCCCGGCGTACGGGCCTCCGGGCAGCTGGGACTCGGCGGGACTGATTGCCGCCCTCAACCAGATGGCGGTTCAGGGGTCTCCTCCTTGGGTAATGGACAGCGGAGCGACATCCCACATGTCCTCAAATGACGGTATACTTCTCTCCCGTCTCCCATCACCACCGTCCTCCATTATGGTCGGTAATGGGCAATCCATTCCTGTTCTTAGTCGTGGCACTTCTCGTTTACAGCTAGCTGATCGCTCCTTTCATCTTGATAATGTTCTTGTCGCTCCACAGCTTTCTCGTAATCTGTTATCTGTTCGACAGCTTACTCGCGACAATAACTGTTCTATTGAGTTTGACGCCTCTGGTTTTTCTGTGAAGGATCTCCAGACCAAGATGGTCCTTCTTCGGTGCAATAGCAACGGGGATCTCTACACCATACCACATCACATGCCGTCTCGCTGTCATGTCGCCGTAGTCTCCCCGGAACTTTGGCACTCCCGTCTTGGTCATCCTGCACCCGCCGTCGTCAGCACCCTACATAAGCTATCAGCTATTCATTGTAATAAAGCAGCCCGCCGCATTTGTCATGCCTGCCAGCTAGGCAAACACGCTAGGCTGCCCTTTACTAGTTCAGTTTCTAGCACATCAGTACCTTTTGCACTTGTTCATTGTGATGTCTGGACCTCTCCAGTTTCGAGTATTTCAGGCTATAAATATTATCTTGTGATGGTCGATGATTATACACATTATTGTTGGATTTTTCCACTTCGCCACAAATCTGAAGTTCATGGTCATATTGTTCAGTTTGTTGCTTACGCTCACACACAGTTTAGTCTTCCTGTGCGCTGTTTTCAGGCAGATAACGGCACCGAGTTCATCAACACCGCCACTGCTACCTTCCTGGCTAGCCGTGGCACACTCCTCCGCACTTCGTGCCCGCACACATCTGCTCAAAACGGCAAGGCTGAGCGGATGCTACGCACCCTGAACAATGCAGTCCGCACGCTTCTGATTCACGCTGCGATGCCTTCTTCCTATTGGGTTGAAGCTCTCTCCACCGCCGTGTTTTTGATCAACCGGCGTCCATCCTCGTCCATAAATAACAGTATACCCTATCATCTCCTTTTTCACAAGATGCCCGATTACTCATCACTTCGTGTTTTCGGCTGTTTGTGCTATCCCAACCTCAGTGCCACGACTCGCCACAAATTATCTCCTCGCTCTACGGCGTGTGTCTTTCTCGGTTACCCTCCTTCGCAGAAGGGATACCGCTGTCTTGACCTTTCCTCCCGCAAGATTATTATCTCGCGACACGTCGTTTTTGATGAGACTCACTTTCCGTTTGCGGCCTCCAAGCCCCATCCGGATTCATTTGATTTTCTGTTACAGGATATACTTCCAGCGCCTCCTCCGTCCATCTCGGACGTTAGGCGCACGCCGGCTGTGGAGGACGCCGGCGACCCCATCAGTTTCGACCCTGCCATTCTGTGGCATGGCCGGCTGCCCCAGGTTGCAGCAGGACTTCAGCAGGCTGTCCCAGCCGGCCCTGCAGCACTCCAGCAGGCTGCTTCTGCCCCTGCTGCGGCTGCTGTTCCACCCGGCGCTGCTGCTCCAGCCGCGGCAGCACCACCTGCTGCTGCTGCACCGGCTGCTCCAGGCGCTGCTGCACCAGCGGCCCCTGTGCAGCCCCCTCTTCGCGTCTACACGCGTCGACCGGCACCGATCATGCCTGCCGCGCCTCCTCCGGAGCCGCCGCCGGCGGACGTACCTCCATCCCGGGCGACCAGATCCCGGACGGGGTCTTTGCCACCACCTGTTCAGCGCTACGGCTTCGCTGCGACGTCGTCATCCTCGGCTTCACCGCTGCCCGCCAACTCTCGTGCCGCCCTGGCCGACCCCAATTGGAGGGCTGCGATGCATGAAGAGTACAAGGCGCTCATGGATAATGGCACCTGGCGCCTCGTACCTCGACCACCGCGGGCTAATGTTATCACCGGCAAGTGGGTCTTCAAGCACAAGTATCATGCTGATGGCTCCCTTGCCCGTCATAAAGCCCGGTGGGTCGTTCGTGGTTTCTCGCAGCAGCACGGCATCGACTACGACGAGACTTTCAGCCCGGTTGTCAAGCCGGCCACCATCCGCGTCGTCCTCAGCATCGCCGCCTCCGCTGCGTGGCCCATTCATCAGTTGGACGTGAAGAACGCCTTTCTTCATGGCCACCTGAATGAGACTGTCTACTGCCAGCAGCCGCCTGGTTTCATCGACTCGGCTGCTCCAGATCATGTCTGCCTCCTGCAAAAGTCCCTGTACGGACTCAAGCAGGCGCCCAGAGCCTGGTACCAGCGGTTCGGCAGCTTCGTCCAGCAGTCTGGCTTCACAGCTTCGACCTCTGACAGCTCTCTCTTTGTATACAAAGAGGGTGCCGACACCGCCTATCTGCTGCTCTACGTCGACGACATCATCCTGACAGCCTCGTCGCCTGCGCTACTACGGCGCATCACCGAGCTCCTCCACTCTGAGTTCGCCATGACTGATCTCGGGGATCTGCATCACTTCCTCGGGATCGCAGTCACGCGGACCACCGGTGGGCTTTTTCTCTCGCAGCGCCAGTACGCTGTGGAACTCCTCCAGCGCGCTGGCATGGCCGAGTGCCACTCTACAGCGACTCCTGTGGACACTCGGGCCAAGCTCTCCGCTACAGACGGCGCCCCGGTGGCGGATGCTACTCAGTACCGCAGTCTTGCTGGTGCTTTGCAGTATCTCACGCTTACTCGCCCGGATCTTGCCTATGCTGTCCAGCAGGTGTGTCTCTTCATGCACGACCCGCGCAAGCCTCATCTGGCGATGCTCAAGCGTGTCCTGCGGTATGTGAAGGGTACGCTGTCCACCGGTCTCCACATCGGAGTTGGTGGCCTCGACACCTTGACCGCCTACTCCGATGCTGATTGGGCAGGTTGTCCGGATTCTCGGCGTTCCACTTCGGGCTACTGCGTCTTCCTCGGCGACAACTTGGTCTCTTGGTCCTCAAAGCGACAAACTACGGTTTCTCGTTCGAGTGCGGAGGCTGAGTATCGTGCGGTTGCGCACGCTGTGGCTGAGACTTGTTGGCTTCGTCGGCTGCTTCAGGAGCTTCATGCACCCATCTCTTCGGCGACGATCGTCTACTGTGATAATGTTAGTGCTGTCTACATGACTCAGAATCCAGTTCATCATCGTCGCACGAAGCACATTGAGATCGACATTCACTTCGTCCGTGACAAGGTGGCTTTGGGACAGGTCCGGGTGCTCCATGTCCCTTCGTCTCATCAGTTCGCGGACATTATGACCAAAGGGTTACCTGTACAGTTGTTTACTGATTTTAGGTCCAGTCTTTGTGTTTACTGATTTTAGGTCCAGTCTTTGTGTTCGTGACACTCCCGCTTAGACTGAGGGAGGGTGTTAGAATGTAATATAACAGCCCATTGGGCGTGTATGGCCTATGGCCCATGTACATTGTAACCCTAGCCTATTAGGCTATATAATGAAGGTCACCCCCCCTAATTAGGGTGTGCGGTGTTTCTCTACAGGTGGAGAGACTAGAGTTGGCAGCTTCCCCCATGCAGCATCCTGGCTAGCAGCAAGAGCGTCTCCCACAAATCCCGCGCCACACGAGCTCCTGTCTACCTGCAGGTGGCGCACAAGCTCTAGTGAAGTGACCAGCTACAGCCAGTTTGAATCTCATACCTAGTCGTCCAACACCAAATTGCCCAATTATTTGTGACTAATCGATGACTTGATTTCTTGTCATTCTAGTCGAATCGTTGTGCCTAATTGAGGAAAGAAGACCAATAAGCCTGACTAATCACCACTAATTGTGATTGGTCGGGCGACTTGGTAACACTGCTATTTTGAAACTAAATCTTAGAAAAGTAATATCTCAGAATCCACATACATGCCAGATTGTGGATTATAATGGTAGTGGTAGCTGCATTCTGTGAATTGATTCTAGCACACTGTTTGTTTTAGCTTTGGTTTCTCATGGCAGAGTTTAGGATCACATTTTAAACAAATAGACCATATATTTATATTAGATCTACACCTAAACATTTATTTCCTATAACTGTAGGCAAATGAGACCTGTGTTGATTTCTCAAAGGGAGAGTTTTTTTTTTTCTGATTATGCTAGATTTCTCAACATGTTGTATTATCAACTGCAGTGTTTTGTATTGGGTAATTTCGCACCAGTACACTGAACGAGTCAATTATTTTCTGCAATGACTTGAATAATTCATTCTGGATCTTCTGTATTCTAATTGAAGGCAAAAAAAAGATGAAAATTGACCTACCTCCGATTGTAACTCTACATAGTCACATCTGGCTTTGTAAACAGCTGCAACTTAGTCTACACAGGCTATTACGATTTCTTTTGATGCTGAACACACTGGAGAATAGTTGAAGTTTTTGTGGCTCCAGATTCCTGTTGATACCATTGCTAATTTATTACTACTATTGTCATCACCACCAAAATAAGTAGTTTGGTCATTGTTTTGTGTTCGGGATCAAAAGGTTTTCTAGGTATCTGGTATTTACATGTCTTATGATGTGCACTTTCTTCCCAAGGTTGCTGAAAAGGTTGGATTTTGAAGAGATGAAATTCAGTTTGTATTTTCTTGGTTACGAGGTATAAGTTTCTATGGACTTGTGAAACTATGCATCACCTGAAAATAGAATTTGTACAATCCTGATTCTTAAGTATTTTTAATCTACTGTGAGCTTGTAGGATGTGACCTCAGCCCCTGACAATCATATCAAGCGGACTGAATGGACTTTTAGGCAAAAAGCTACTCTTGAGCTCACCCAGTGCGTCTTGTTACCCTTTATCTTTGTGAGATGCCCTTCTTTATTAGCTTGAATTGTCACCAGCAAATGAATTAACACTTGGTATCTGTAGCAACTGGGGCACGGAAAATGACCCTGAATTCAAAGGTTACCATAATGGGAACTCAGACCCTCGTGGTTTTGGTATGTGCTTGGACCATCCATGTTCAATTGAAATGACTGACAGTTGCTGTTTCTGAAATCATAGTCATAGTTTAGGTGCTCTAAGATATATATAATTGTGAATCACAGGTCATATAGGAGTAACTGTGGATGATGTCCACAAGGCATGTGAACGCTTTGAACGTCTTGGGGTTGAGTTTGTGAAGAAACCTGATGATGGTAAGTTAATTTGCTTTGTAGTGTTATTCAAACAAGAAAAATAGTTAAATGCTTCTTTCTGTAAGATTTGCAGGGTTATGGTATAGTTGGGTATATGACTAGGACCGATGTACAATAAGATTGTCCAAAATAGTGACCTGTGGTGTTTATTTGAGTCATAACTTTACTCTGGCAGTATACAAACTTTATATTTGTGTTGTCCACCCTTATGCATCTGTAGGGGCCATCTTGATAGTCATTACCAACCTTTGTCTAACTCTACAAGAAAAATGAGAAGTGGCCAGTTCTGCAGTTTATGTTAGTATGGTGAAGCCTATGGTTGCATAGGAACACGAACAATTAACTTATGTAAGCATTGAAAGCTTTGCTTTCTTAAAATCATGAAGAACGACATGCTCTTAACCTCTTTGGCTTATGGTTGATCACCTGCCTATTACCTTCAATCTGGTCATGACACCCCTTTACATTCTTATCTCTGTAGCACATTGCCCTGCGATTTGACAGATGGTCTTTGGCTGCAGGAAAAATCAAAGGCATCGCCTTCATCAAAGATCCTGACGGTTACTGGATCGAAATCTTTGACCACACCATTGGGACGGTGACTTCTTCAGCATCATGAAGTGCTGTTCTTCACATATTTAAGGAGGCTTTGTGTCCAGATTCTTTATACCTGTCATTGTGAACTACAGTTTCCTTGTATGGTGCACAAGAACATACAACTCTGGGCATATCAGGAGCTTCTTTTGATATGGGTGTCTGGAGTCTGGACTCGGATAAAGGGCTAGAATCTGCTTACTCCTTGTATCTTGTTGCATTAATAATATACTATGCACGAACTATGTTGAGGAATGAACAGTAGTGTTGGAAATAAAATAAGTTCAGATAAATTCAAGTTTTTGTTGCTTGTTTGCATATAGGCAGCCGTGAAATGTTCAATAAAATGCATACAGGTTGTAAGTAACTTGTTAGCAGGGGTTCTGTTGGGGATGTTACCCAAAGCTGCTGGGTCACACATTGGCTATTTAGTCACTGGATGGTTTACATGAGACAATTACTGATTTTTCAACTTGTGAGAAGGATAAATTTCTGTTGGGAGTTTGGGACACATCACTGGGTGAATCTCAGGAAATTCTCCCGGCACACACTACGCGACATAGTAGTTCATTAATCTCTGAATGCAACATAATCCATGGACACTTGCAACAAAGTTATGTGCACTGGCCAAGGCCTAGGCACTCAATGAAAAATGACAACCTAAAAAGTAGCAATCCCATAAGCTATTACATCTAGTGATAGAATTCCACATATGAAGATAGTCAAACATAGTTGACATTTGGAATGTAGTACTCTCTGTTTTGGATTACAAGACGTTTTGGTTTTTTTAGATATGTGGTTTTTGCATGCGTTTAGATATATATTATGTCTAGATACATAGTAAAAGCAATGTATCTAGAAAAACCAAAACGTCTTATAATTTGGAACATAAGCAATTCCGATCTGTGAAAATGATATGACCAATTCCTAGCATGATAATGACGCTGCAAGCAAGTAAGCCCATCGCTAGGAGACGGGACAATAATGAAATGACTATGTTAAATAATTGGGCTGATTCTGCTACAAAACTAGATGAGTGACAAAGCAATACACAAATTTTAAAATGGTTGTTTCATTGTAGGAGGGGGGTTAGACAGAGAGACCCTCTCTCTCCCTTGATGTTTGTTCTCACTGCAGATTTTCTACAAATCCTTGGCAACAGAGCCAAGGACATGGGTTTACTCAGTCTACCAATCCCAATGCAGATGGACACTGATTTCCCCATTGTACAATATGTGGATGACACCCTGATCATCATGGAAAGGGACCCTAGGCAATTATTCTTCGTGAAAACTTTGCTATACAACTTTTCTGAATCAATAGGCCTAAAGGTGAATTACAGCAAGTCAGCAAGTCAATGATGCTACCAATTGAAGAAAGGCTTGATTTGTTAGCCAGGACCTTTGGCTGCTCTAAAGGTACTCTTTCTTTCACATACTTGGGTCTACCTCTTGGAGTCACCAAACCAAAAGTTATTGATTTTCTACCTCTAGTTAATAAGTGCAAGAGAATACTTGGTGGTTGAATCAAGCTAGAAGGCTCCAAGTCACCAATGCAGTCCTTTCTTCCTTGCCAACATATTATATGTGTACTTTGGAGCTCCCTAAAGGTGTAATAAAACAAATTGACAAATTTAGAAAGAGCTGTCTATGGAGGGGTACAAATATAAATGGAGGGAGCTTTCTTAAAGCAGCCTGGAAAATGGTTTGTACCTCTAAGGAAGAAGGCGGCCTGGGGGTGATTAATTTGGAGCTTCAAAATCAAGCACTTTTGACGAAGAATCTTGATAATTCTACAGTAAGAGGGACATTCCTTGGGTAAACCTGGTATGAGAAAAACACTACAGAAAATGGCAAGCTTCCTGGAACTGTGAAGAAGGGATCCTTCCGGTGGAGGGACACTTTAAAAACACAACTTCAAAAAGATGGCTGTTATACAAATTGGAAATGGGCAAACTTGCTTCTTTTGGAAGGACAAATGGGCTTCTCAAACTCTTGAAGAGCAGTTCCCACTCTTGAAGAGCAGTTCCCTCAGGCTCAGTCATTTGCAAAAAAATAGATTCATTTCTGTTAAGAAAACTTTTGAAGAAGAAAACTTTATTGATCTCTTCAATTTACCTCTTTCTCAAGTGGCATTTGAGCAGACACCAGAGATTCAACAGGTATTCGGAAGCACACATCTAGATGATTTGACTACTGATGATGTTTGGACTTACTTTGGGGGCTCAACAAAATTCAGGTCAGTAGCTGCTTATAAAAAAAATGCTTGGGCATACTGAAATTGACCGAGCATTCAAATGGCTCTGAAAATCTTATTGTTAGCCAAAGCACAAAGTCTTTTACTGGCTACTTTTAAAAGACAGGTTAAGTACAAGAAATATTCTTAGAAGGAAGAGCATAGCTTTGGAATCATATAACTGTGAAATCTGCTCATTCATGGAAGAAGAAACTGTTGAACATTTGTTCTGGCATTGCCCTTTTGCCCAACAGTGCTGAGGATTCTTAAATCTACAAACAGTTAATGCAGGAGGGACATTTGAAAATGTGCTGGCTATCAAGGAACAAATGCAAAGTCAGTTCATCATGGTGGCTATGATTCTTATGAGTTGACAATTTGGTGGGCCATGAATGAACTGATCTTCAATAACAATCAAGTTGGAATTCAAGACTGCAGGATCTTTTTTTACAGAGAATTAAAACTAGTTTCCCTTCGGGTAAAGGCTAGTCTGTCTGCTTCTTACAACCTATGGATCCAACTTCTGTCGTTACACTCATTTTCTTTATTTCTTTCTTTTGTTTCTTGAGCCTGTTTTTTGGCTCAAGCTAGCTTAGCTCTGTGCTCTTTTTGTTTTTGGTTTTCTGTGTACTCTGTACTCTGTTCTTTTGTTTTTAATAAATTCCTATAGGGGTCTGGGCCCCTCCAATTTCCTAAAAAGAAATCAAAATAGTTGTGGTCAACTGGTGGCAATGCCTGTAATCGGACTTTGATAGGGAACTCTGGGTCTTATGTTCAAACTGTATACATTGCTATTAACACTGTGCCAAGATGAGGCCTTATTTCCCTAGGATCAAAGCCTAAATTACAAGATTTCAAGTATCGGATATCCAGAAGCTATAAAAATATGCGAAAGCTATATCATTAGTGTATCATTTCATCAACTATTAAGTAGAGAGTAGAATGGTGAGGTATAGATTATAGTCGTCTAGAATAAAAGAAAATTGAATATTTTCCTCGATTAGGATTAGTGGTGTTTAAAAGAAGTTTGCGTTTGAATCAAATTGTGGTGTTTAGCATAGCTAGAAAAACATCCTTAGCAATAACAGAACAATTAGCAAAATCATAACAACATGTCTCCAAAAGGTAGAATGGAGAAAGCAGTAATTAGCATAGT
This sequence comes from Sorghum bicolor, assembly GCF_000003195.3. Lineage (NCBI taxonomy): Eukaryota > Viridiplantae > Streptophyta > Magnoliopsida > Poales > Poaceae > Sorghum > Sorghum bicolor. Next base: position 6,308,910 of record NC_012875.2, read on the forward strand.
ACTCCCTCCATTCTAAATATAAATCATTCCAAGAATCTTGGAGAGTTAAAGCATTTTCAAGTTTGACCAAAAATATAAAGAGAAATATAAAGATTTATGTCATAAATAGGTACACTATGAAAATATAACTAACAAAGAATCTAAAGGTACTTCGTTGAAAAAAAAAATATTATTATTTTGCTATATAAATTTGGTCAAACTTGAAAAACTTTGACTCTTCAAGATTTTTGAAATAACTTATAATTTGGGACGGAGGGAGTACATACCTAACTATGGAGATGCCTAAGGCGGTGCTGGAGGTGGGCTAATGGAGATGCCCGTGCGAGCCTTGGTCGTGTGGGTCACCGACTCGAGGTAGACCAAAGGCGGCGGTTCTGGCGCTGGCCGCCGTGGACGATGTCCGCCGGTGTCCGAGTGGAGATGAGCGCCAGATCGATCGAGGGGGCTTGCTTCCACGAAGCAAACTCGGTGTGGTGTTGCCATCCGAAACGGCCGTGCATCTCGTCACCGACTAGGAAACTGCAATTCCCCCCACCTCCCCGATGATCTCACCTATATACTGATGAAGAAAAGCAGCCAGAATCCCCGATCCACGACACGATAGCAGTGAGCCGCCGGGAAGATATGACGCCGACCAGAAGCGCCCGCAAGCGCCCGCGGACGCCCGAGGTGGCTCCCCCGCCACGCAAGCGCCGCGACGGCGGCATCTACGTCCCTCCGTACCGCGCCACCGACGACGAGTCCAGCTACGAGCGCCGCAGCTGGGACGCGCTGCGGAGGAGCATCACGGGGCTGGTGAACAAGGCGACCGCCGCCAACATCCGCCACGTGGCGCCGGAGCTCCTGTCGGAGAACCTGGTGCGAGGCCGCGGCCTGCTCTGCCGCGCGCTCCTCCGTTCCCAGGCGGCCAGCACCAGCAGCGCCACGGCCTTCACGCCGGTCTTCGCGGCGCTCGCCGCCGTCGCCAACGCCAGGCTCCCCTGCGTCGGCCGCCTCCTCCTGGCGCGCCTCGCGCTCCGCGCCACGCGCGCCCACGCCGCGGGCGACAAGCACCGGCTCGCCGCGTCCGCCACGTTCGTCGCGCACCTCGTCAACCAGGGCGTCGCCACCGACCTGCTCGCGCTCCAGCTCCTCGCGCTCCTCCTCGACCGCCCCACCGACGGCGGCAGCGTCGAGGTCGCCGTCGGACTCGTCACCCACTGCGGCGCCAAGCTCCAGGAGTCGTGCCCGCGCGGGCTCAGCGCCGTGTTCGACTCCCTGCGGAGCGTCCTCCACGACGGCGATGTTGACAAGCGCGTCCAGTTCTTGATCGAGGATCTCTTCGCCATCCGGAAGGCGCAGTTCCGGGCTCACCCTCCCGTCCAGCCGGAGCTGGATCTCATCGAGCCGGACGACCAGGTGACGCATCAGATAGAACTCGACGGTGATCAGCTCGACCCGGAGTTCCATCTTGACGTGTTCGAGCCCAGCCCTTCCTTCGCGCAAGACGAGGCGGCATACGAGGACCTCAGGCGAACCATGCTCGGAGTCGGAGACGACGACAAGATCCAATCTTCTTCTCCTGATGACGAAGAAACCGACAGCGACGACGACGCGTCAGAAACGGATCAGCCGCCGGCGGTCGTGGTCCGCGACCAGACCGACACCGATCTGATCAACCTTCGGCGGACCATCTACCTGACAGTCATGTCGAGCGTCAGCGCCGAGGAAGCTGGAAACAAGCTCCTGTCGGTGGTGCGTTCCGGCCAGGAGCCGGAGCTGTGCGCCATGCTCGTCGAGTGCTGCAGGAAGGCGAAGGCCTACACGAGCTACTACGGCGAGCTCGGGCAGCGGCTGTGCGCCGTCGACCGCGCGTACCAAGCCGGCTTCGAGGCCTGCTTCGCGGGGCACTACGCGGCGGCGCACCGCATGACGACCGACGAGCTGCGCGCGTCCGCCAGGTTCTACGCGCACCTGCTGGCCGCCGCCGACGCGCTGCCCTGGCGCGGCGCGCTGGGGCGCGTCCGGGTCACGGAGCAGGACACGACGTCGTCGTCGCGCATCTTCATCAAGTTGCTGTTCCTGGACCTCGCCGAGAAGCTCGGGGTCCGGACGCTCAGCAAGAAGAGGAACGACGACGATGCGGACGTGCGGGACGTCCTGTTCCCCAGAGACTGCGCCAGTAACACGCGGTTCGCCATTAATTTCTTCACGGCGATCGGCCTCGGAGGTGTCACCGAGGCCGCGAGGAAGCTCATTGTGTGAGGGTTTTTGTAGTGTCATCTATGTATACTGCTCTTTTACAGAAACTATTTTTGCGTTTTATTAGGATGATGAATATACCAGCAAGTCCACACATTTTATTGGCTCTGTGCTGTGTTTGTAATCGAATGCTTATAAATGGAAATGAGGCACAAGAGATTGAACGCATGATTGAGAGAATGAGAATAAATTATTGATCTATTGATCTCGATTTATATTTACAGTAGTGGGGAAGAGATGTGAGGAACAACATATGCATATCTTTGAATACGATCAGGTCCGTTCGTGTAAACTATGACACAGTGGCGAACTATACGATGAGATCACCACTGTAGATTTGGATTGAATTAAGTCTTGTGAGACGATTTAATTAGATGTATGTAATCATCCAAAACAATTTATAGGAATGATATGAGGTAACAATGTTGTTCATATATATGCAAACTTCGGTGGGAAAAAACATGACATTATGCATTTAACATTATGCATTTAATATCGTCTCTGCTCACCATCACAGCGCCCGCGGCATACGATCTGGTCATGTAGACGGCAATAGTGGCTGGTCACACGAGTGAGCGTAACACCGGATAACCGCAAACCAAGCCCCTCTTCTCCAATATCTACCTTACCCCGCTCGGCAGTGTAACCGGCCGCTCGGTATGATGATGTGGACAAACAAAATACTTATGTATTTTGCTGACATGGACGCTACAATTATGGCAAGTGGATTTCAGTTGTGTATGATAGTGTATTGTTTAGTTAGGCCTTGTTTAGATGTGAAATCTTTTTGGATTTCGCTACTGTAGCTCTTTCGTTTGTTTGTGGCAAATATTGTCTAATTATAGAGTAACTAGGGTTAAAAGATTCGTTTCACGATTTACAGACAAACTGTGTAATTAGTTTTTGTTTTCGTCTATATTTAGTGCTTCATGCATGTGCCGCAAGATTCGATGTGACGGGAAATCTTGAAAACTTTTTGGATTTCGGTGGCAACTAAACAAGGCCTTAGACAACTTGTATGTTGAGAAAAATATAGTTACTTGCTGATATAGACACTACAATTGTATGGGCTATTAGATTTTTAATTGTGTGTGATAGTGAGTTACTTAGTTGGATAACTTGCATGTTGAGAGAAATAGGTGGTGGGGTTTAGCTTTATAGTAGTATAAGATAAGATTCACAAACACCAAGTGTGCTGCCTTTAAACTGGGACCAGGCAACAAACTTGAAGGATTGGCATCAAGGGAAGGGATGAAATCTCTAGTTATGTTGGTGATTTGGGAAATATGGCAGGAAGGAAAGCAGGTCAATCCAGCAGGTACGGTGATGGAAGGCATATATATGATGAAGCAAAAGCCTGGGCGAGCATCTCCAACAAGTTTGTAAATTTCACTTGGTATATTTCGTGTTTTAGCAACTTGGTAAATTATTTGGCAAGTGAAAAAATGAATCATCTCCAACAACTTGGTATTCCAACTTGGTAAAACTAGAGAATGACTTATGAGACCCGCATGTCATTCACTATTTCCGATCTGTCCGAGGAAATTGTTTGACGCTACAGACCGTCGGGAGCCGTCGCGTCGCCGTCGGGATGGGTGGTGGTCGTCCAGGACCCGTGTGCTTGCGAGCGCTCTGGAACGGGCACAGCACCAGCAAGTTCCGCTCGCGCCCGCGGCAGGTTCCGCTCGCGTTCGTGCCAAGGCCAACGGCGGAGCTCGCGTCCACGACCTGGCGGAGCTCGTCCGGTGGAGCTCGCGGGTCGTTGGGTGCTGAGGCGGAGGTGGCGGACCCACGGCGAGACGGAGCTCGTGCCCGGCGGCGTGGCTCGGCTCGATGGAGGGCGGGGAGAGGACGCGGTGAGCGAGGTCGTCGGATCGAGGAAGCAGCTGCCCTGGCGACGACGGAGACGGGGGCCGCGTTGTCGGCGACGAAGCCCTGGAGGCGTCCGAGCTCGGCAAGGCGGCCAACGATGGAATCGGACACCCTCGCCACGGCCCTCTTCGTCTCCTCCGGTCGCAGTCGCGGTCGGACTGCCCACAAGACCGCCTTCCCGTCGCGGTCGAGGACGGACGCGCCTGTGCGAGAGCAGGCCGCTTGCCTGTTGCTCGATCGCGAGGACCCGGAGGCCGCCCGTCCAACTGAGAGCCGGGGCGTGAGGCCCTCGCCGGTGTTGGCGTTGGCGGCCGCGCGGCCGAGGCCACGCGGGGCAGCGGGCGAGCAGCGCGGGCGGATACGCGCGTGGAGGGGGTTTTTTCCCAAGTTGCTATTTTACCAAGTGGATATTGGGACTTGTTGGAGATGAAATTTTGTGTTTTTGCCAAAAAAAATATAGAATACCAAGTGGATATTGGGAGTTGTTGGAGATGCTCACTAGACTTCAGCAGGTGCTGCGCGAGGCAGATTTCATCAGGAGGTAGGAGTAGATGATGAGCACATTCATCAGTCAGCAATGGTGAATGATCAAGTTGCTTTTGTAAATTAGCCATGTGTAAAACTCGGGGTGGCTTGGACTGCTGAACTCCAAGCAAAATTGTTGCTAGTGCAGCGCTTATGCTGCCCAAAGTTCTTGTAAATTATCTCTTCTCTTATCAATGAAAGCCGGTAATGAATCTTTAAAAAAAATACTGGGACTACGGAAGCTGCTCGTTGTGAGCCTATGAGAGACCTTTAGGCATTATTTGGATGTATTCGGATTCGCATCAATCCACATGTGTTGGGGTGAGTTGGAGTAGAACTTGAAATAAATTCCACCCTAATCCACCAACACATGTGGATTGAAGTGAATCCGACAACATCCAAACAAGACCTTAGTGGTGCGGAGCTGCGACTAATAAATGGTGCAGCAAATGATCATCTTGACAAATGAACAGGATACACACATGCGAGCACGTGGAATACCGTGTTAAAAAAATGTTCACGTTCTCGTCAACGCGTTGCTGCGAATCCGTTTTTCTTATATCAACCAGACTCTAGCAAGTAATCCGCCCGTGGCTATATTTCTTTTATTTTTTGAATGGGCACCTATCTTTGTATTGATCAAAGAAAATCAAAGAAGATATTACAAGTAAGCGGCCTGAGAGGCCACAAACAGGCATTTCTGTGCCTGCAAGGCTTCAGGTTCTTGCTTCTTCTTTAATTTGTTCAAATGTAGTTCAGCATTTCTTTCCTTCTGAGGCCCACTTTGGGACGTACGTAGTCTATAAAACTTTTTTGTTTCCCGTGTTTCCCTTGAAAATGAACTCATTCATGTAAATTGGTACAAAATTCCAGCGTTCCAAAAATAGGTCCTAAATCTTCATGCGATGAGGAAGAGGAGGGAGTAAAGCCCCTTTTCATTGTTCCGACAGCTAATCCAAATGACTTCTAATGCTGTTTAATTTTTACTCCATGGTCCGTGAGAGCTTCAATTCTTAAAATCCGTGTCAGTCAAAAAAAATTTAAGTTTGACCAACTTTATAGAAAAGAACATCAATATTTATGATATAAAATGAGTATCTTATAAAAAATATATTATATGATAAATCTAATGGTACTAATTTGGTACTATAAATCTTAGCATTTTTCTAAAAGTTCGGTCAAAGTTTAAAAATCTCCACTACTATATAATTCACCAGTTCATAATTTAACTAAAAATGCACCCCATAACCTACTACTACAGTCATGAGCTACACTAAGTACACCCAGAAAATTACACCCACAAAAATCTGTCTTTTGAAATTAAGGAACAAGATTAACTCTAATCTCTCATTCCTCTAACTCAATCACATCCAAACACTCGGATCAAACTCATCACTCACCTATTCATCCCTCGGTACCGCCCTCTCATCATGATGGACTCTGTCTCTTCCCGAGGCAGCCTAATTATTTCGCTTTCTCCTATTCTCATACGACGCACTCCGCAACGGAAGACGGGGAGACGCAAAAGCCAGCGCCCTCCAGAGCGCCGCCACGCCGGGCGCAACACCTTTGTGCGGCCAGGACTCCGCGACTAGCAGCCTCCACGCCGGGGCGCCGCCAGGGATCCACGCTGGGCCGACGCCAGGGCAACGGGCCGGCCAGGGCGCGACGCCGGCCACGCCAGACGGTCGCCGAGGCTCGCGGCCCCGGGGCGGCGCTGCCAGGACTCCGCGCCCGGAGGTCGCACATGGTGGAGGAGAGGATGAGGTTGCGAGAGGGTCTAGGCGCAGCGATGGAGGGCGAGAGCTACGTTGTCGCCAGGGCGGCCGCCAAAGAATGGGGAGAGGGATCGAGCCGCTACCGCTAGCGGTGGCGATCGTTGGGATCTCGCCGCCCCACTGAGGATGTGGCGCCAAACGGATCTAAGGACGCCTCCGCCCTGATGGTGACTGTAAATGAGGCCGCGGCTCCGGCATAGGCGCCAACCAAGGTGAGTTCCATTCCCTGAGTCTGGGTGGGAGCCGATGCGGGAGGTGCGCAAGCTGGAGGGCAACGTTGACGTGAAGCTCTCTTCTCTTCCTATGCCCGCGACGAGCTAAACGCATTGGGAAGCCGGATAGGCTTCAGGACGGACGGCCCGCCAGCTCGCGACCCACGACCTCCACATCGTTCTATCCTCCTGCGACGCCGCCAAGGGTCAGGACACGACAGGGAGGCTCCTGATGACGTGTTCGTCAGCATGCTGGATGCCACCATGAAGCAACGTGACACAGATCAGAGCGGCCAGCAGCAGCAGCAGTGAATTTAAGTTATAGGGTTGTCGCAAGCACACAAGGGTCTGACTTTGCCATGGTAGTAACTAACCGGCAAGCAAAGTAGGCTGCTTGACCAGCCAATAGCGCACACGACTTGGCGACTTGCTCGACAAAAGTCCTCAACGCCAACCATTGGGTGGGAATATGAGTTTCAATGGTTCTTTTCTTTATTTTACTTTGTTAGTTTCGAATGCTTTGGCTTTGTCTTGATCTGTTATATATTTGAACTGCTTACTTATTTAGGTTCTTGGTGAAGATGGAATCTTGGAAGAGATGATTTTGAATGTTCCGGGGATCCAGCAACAGCAAGACATCCTTCTATCCTGTGCTAAAGTGTTTTAATGATTGATCAAACAGAGTTATTCTACATTCCTTTGTTGTCTACTAAATTTCTTAGCAGGGAAATTAATACTGCTATAATTCCTGGCATGACATTTTAGTCATTTTTGACTGTGCAAATGTGAGGATTGAACCTTAATACATGTTCTTACTGTACTGCTATTTGTTGATTAATTTTCCTGATGTATTTCATTGAGATATCATTTGCACATTTAGGATCTACAGTTCTCTGTTATTGTGGCAGTGATTTTGTAGCGGCAACCAGTCACAATTATCCATCTGCAAAATGGCAAGTTGATACAGTAGAGAAATAGCAAGATCTCATATTGATGTGCACATTGACTCATATATGTTAGTATTTTAGTGCAAGGGAATAATTCGTCCATGGCAAAGGCTGGTAAGGATGAAAACGGTCGGAAACGGTCGAAAAACTCCTAAATTGTTTTCTACTTTTACATTTGAAATACGAAAACGAAAACGAAAACGGTAAAGTCGGACACGAAAACGAACGCAAACTTTCGAAATATCAAGAATTTCGAAAACGAACCAATTCGAGCGGATTTATGTCGAACACGGTCGATATACGAAAACTCAATACGAAATACCGATGTGTAGTACTAAGTGCATAACTAAGTATATACACGATCAAGTTTAAGTGCATATAATAATTAAAAAGTGCATGATTCTTGGTCTTAGGTATTTATACAATAGCCCACACATAAATAAGAACAAGTAATTAATAGCTAGCAGGAACATAGCTAGCCACTAGTAGAAAGAACACAGATGCATGGTGAGTACTCTGTAATTAGGCTGTGTGACCGTGCAGTTGACTAAATTCGGTTTAAACCAAATTTTGAATTCGAAATATTTCAAATTAAAAGTAGAAAAGTAGAAAACGGTCGAAAAATGTCTAAACCGTTTTCTACTTTTACATTTGAAATACGAAACATCTAAAATACGAAAACGAAAACGGTAAAGTCGAACAAGAAAATACGAATTCGATCGGATCCAATATAGAAAGCGGTTCGGTTCGGGATATTTCCGTTCCGTTTTCATCCTTAAAGGCTGGTGGCACACTCCATCCCTCTTGTGTAAATCATATTGTGTTTTAGCATATTTCATTTTAATCTTTTCAGATTGCAATGATTAAATCTTAGATGGGAGATGGTGAGGTTCAGAGTGGGTTTGATAGCAAATCAGTTTCCTTTTTTATCTACCAGGATGCTTATGAGACCAGTATACCATGGTAACATTTTTGACAATCTAATTTGTTTTGAAATTATATTTTTTTTTACCTTTGTTCTTCTGCATGTAATTGGCTATTTTACTCATAATATAGCTCATCGATGCCATTTCATGGTTGGAACAATGGATATGCCAAGAGGGAGTAGAATTTCTTCGTTCACTGCAGCAAGTAAGAAAAGTATGAGGCATGTATTCTGGACCATGGACGTGGAGAAGTGGCGACGTCTTTCTCCATCGTCCAAGAAGCCGTGCTGCCCTTCTTCTATCCGCTGTAGCCTCCTGTATGAAGAGCTGCCACCCCTTTCCAAGGTAAAATCACTGACCCAGTAGAATAAGGTACCTGTCAAATTTGGCTGTATCCTGGGATTTTTTTGGCTGTATTTTTTTACTTGAAAAAGCATGTATATAATGAGTGCTATTTGTGATAGTTCA